>NW_020837956.1:8532071-8600190 GCF_003676395.1 Aethalodelphis obliquidens
GTTGTGGTCTCTCCCGTTGCTGAACACATGTTCCGGACGCGCAGGCTCAGCGGCCATGGCTCACGCGCCCAGCCGCTCCGCGGCATGTGGGATCTTCCCGGACCGGGGCACGAACCCGTGGCCTCTGCATCAGCAGGCGGACTCTCAACCACTGCGCCACCAGGGAAGCCCTATTTTTAAAATTTTTATTTATTTAATTTATTTTTGGCTGCATCAGGTCTTAGTTGTGGCAAAAGGGATCTTCATTGAGACATGCAAGATCTTTCATTGCGGTGCGTGGGCTTCTCTCTAGTTGTGGCGTGTGGGTTTCTCTTCTCTAGTTGTGGCGAGCAGGCTCCAGGGCATGTGGGCTCTGTAGTTGTGGCGTGAGGGTTCCAGAGTGTGTGGGCTCTGTAGTTTGCAGCACGTGCATTCTCTAGTTGAGGCGCGAGCTCAGTAGTTGTGGCACGTGGACTTAGTTGCCCTGCGGCATGTGGGATCTTAGTTACCTGACCAGGGATGGAACCCATGTCCCCTGCATTGTAAGGCAGACTCTTTACCACTGGACCACCAGGGAAGTCCCTGGAAGACTTTTTAATAACAGTTTTATTGAGATACAATTCACATACTGTACAATTTACCTATTGAAAGTGTACAATTCAGTGGTTTCAGGTATATTCACAGATTTGTGTAACCATCACCATAATCAATTCTAAAACATTTTCATCAATCCAAAAAGAGCCTCAATATACTTTAGCCATCACCTTCCAATCCCTCCTCCACACCAGACCTAGGCAACTACTAATCCACTCTCTGCTCCTATAGATTTGCCTATTCTGGGCATTTCATATAAATGGAACAATACAATATGTTATCTTTTGTGACTGGCCTTTTTCACTTACCATAATGTTTTTAAGATTTACCTATGTTATAGAATGTATCAGCAATTCATTCCTTTTTATGGATAAATACTATTCCATTGAGTTGGATATATTACCTTTTGTTCATCCATTCACCTGGTGATGGACACTTGGGTTGTTTCTACTTTTTGGCTATTAGGAATAATGCTGCTATGAACATTTCTGTACAAGTTTTAGTGTGGACTTAGGTATTCAATTCTATTGGAAGAATTGCAGCAACTCTTGGCATTGGGAGTTGCTGGGTCATATGGTAACTTTATGTTTAACCTTTTAAGGAACTGCCAGACTGTTTTGCAAAGTGACTGCACAATTTTACATTCCCACCAGCAGTGACTGAGGGTCCCACTCTCTCTATATCATCACCAACACTTGTTATTATTTATCTTTTTGATTATAGCCATCCTAATG
Organism: Aethalodelphis obliquidens; assembly: GCF_003676395.1. NCBI lineage: Eukaryota > Metazoa > Chordata > Mammalia > Artiodactyla > Delphinidae > Aethalodelphis > Aethalodelphis obliquidens. The sequence continues at coordinate 8,533,379 of NW_020837956.1, forward strand.
GCTAACGTAGTATCTCATTGCCTTTTTGATTTGCATTTCTCTAATGACTAATGATGTTGAACATCTTCTCATGTGCTTTTTGGTCATTTGTATATCTCCTTTGGAGAAATATCTATTCAGGTCTTTTGCCCATTTTTCAATTGAGTTATTTGTCTTTTTATTATTGAATCATAAGGTTTATATTCTAGATACAAGTCCCTTACCAGATATAGGATTTGCAAATATTTTCTCCAATTCTGTGGGTTGTCATCTCACTTTCTGGAAGATGTCCTTTGAAGAAAAAAAAAACTTAATTTAGACAAAATCCAGTTTATCAGTTTTTTCTTTTGTTGTTTGCACTTAGGCATATGGGTAGGGCATGGACAGTCTCTGCCCTATGACCTACACGTATGGTAGCACTGAAAATTAAAATATATATTTGCTATTCACATTCATAAATTTCATATCAAGAGCACCACAACATCAGACTTTGGTGATATCATAATATTTATAATTTGTATCATTAACACAGTATCTATTTTTTCTAGTTTCCTTCAGGCCAACTTATCCATGAGGCAAAATAGACACAGTGCTCAGTGTCCACAATACCTTTAATGGCCCATGAAAATATTTATTTATTATTTTTGTGTGTGTGTGTGTGGTACGCGGGCCTCTCACTGTTGTGGCCTCTCCCATTGTGGAGCACAGGCTCCGGACGCGCAGGCTCAGCAGCCATGGCTCACGGGCCCAGCCGCTCCGCGGCACGTGGGATCTTCCCGGACCGGGGCACGAACCCATGTCCCCTGCATCGGCAGGCGGACTCCCAACCACTGCGCCACCAGGGAAGCCCCATGAAAATATTTTAACTTTAAAATCCAAAGAAAAAATGAACTTTGTGGTCAAAGAAATGTTTTAACACACAGTATTAATACATTCATTTTCATACCAACACAGTGGTAAAATATCACTTTCAATGTGTTTTTCCTGAGGAAGGAGCCTACAAAGGCAAAAGTGTCAGGTCTAGGAAAGTAGTAATATGAAAATGAGAGGAACTTGGTTTTGCTCCTGAGAGAGAAAAGAAAAGAGAGGGACGAAGAAGGCAGATGGCACAATGGCAGAGAGCTGGCACAGCATAGGGTAAAGGGGCAATGAGAAATCCCAGGGGATGGTGTGGCCAAAGGCTTTTTAAGAACAGGAAGTCTACTGTGTCATTTTAGGTTATTTGCTCTATTATGCATGATGTGGCTTCTCTCAGGAGACTCAAATCTTTTGCAATGCCTGCAAGGCTCATAAATGCTTTGCATAAGTAAGAGGATGGGACCAAATTTCACATCTGACACGTAGGGCAGAAACACAACAGAAAAACAGGAGCCCAGAGGCAAAGTGACCATAAGGATATCAGCCTCCAGAGAAGTCACAAAAATCTTCAGTGTGCCTTAATTCTTCCCCAGCTATGGAATTGGGTGACGTGGGGGATTGGGCTGCAAGGAGAGGAGACTGGGTCAAATCGATACAGACTGAGAGGGCCTAGCTGACATCTAGTTAAATTTAGCTTTCAGTATATATGTATACACACACGTGATTGAAGCCTAAGTAGATTTATTATTTTCTTTAAGTTTTTACTTTAGAAATAATTCCAGACATAAAGAAGAGTTGCAGGAATAAAAACTGTACAGAGAAAACTCATATGGACTTTACCTATTATCACTTTACTTATATATTTTGCCTCATTTGTTTTATACCCACTTACTTTTACCTCTTTACACCCACTTGCTGAAACATCATGGTTCCCCATAGTATGTGTCCATCTTAGCTGCAATAAACCCAACTTGTTTAACTACAAGTATGTTCCTGGTGGTCTCTGGCTGTAGGGAGTTGACTTAAGTAGATGTTCCACCAAGGAAGCCCTCAGCACCACGCAAAGGACCCTCAACCCAGTAATCCTGAGTGTATCTGAGAGCCCTGTGTCTCTACCTGCACATACTAAATTGAGCTTCAGTATTTCACTGAAGCCCTTCAGTGTTGGGTTTATTTTGTTTTCATAGGAATAAGATCCCTTAAGATTTTTTTTAAAAACCTAACCAGTTTTGTGTTGCTCTTTGGCAAAATTATTTTCTAGCCAACACCTGCTTCTGCTTGACAAGCATTTTGAATGTTGTTTGTAAAAGGAAAACTCTACAGGGAGAGGATCTAAACTTTCTTCCCTCGCAGAGAGAACAGCATTAGCTTTTTAAAAGAACAGTTTCATATTTGTAGGGAGAAGAAATCTATAAGTTCATCCTGAGCAAGCCTCGAGGGCTAAGGAGTTCAAAGTTCTCCACAGACCAGCTTAAAAAGTTTAAATGAACTTTTCCATGGGTCACCTTTACAGACCTTATCAGGACTTCTTCCTCAGTCTTGTCTTTGTTTCCCTGAGAACTGCTGTGTTTAATTTCACCTGCAGTGAATCAGGAGACTCTGTTCAGCTCTGGATTAGCTACAGTTGGCCTTTGGCCAAGCTCCGGGGACAGTTAGCCAAGCACCGTCCTTACGGAGCATTCCATTCTCGGGGCTTTTCTCGGTATAAAACTGCACCTCTTCCAGACTAAACACCTGCTGCCTTCCTGTTTTCTCTTTATATACAAACTTGTACACTTGACTTTCTAACTGGCACAGTTTCACGAGGGACAGTTTGGAATGTGGTGGCCAATCAAGGGAACTTTTGACGTGAACAAGGTTGTTCATTTGAGAAGTGCCTCAGAACAAAAAAAAAAGAAGAAACTTTCTTAAGAAGATTGTCTTGTTTGTCTGAAAGAGAAAAGTTTGTCTAGCTTAAGAAATATCCCCCCCTTTTTTTTGTAACTTACAGATTAATGATATCTGATGTTCTCATTTATAGCTGGATAGAAATTTTCAAGGAATCAAGTTCTGTCAAAACCAACTGCACATCACTGTCTTGTATGTGTATATACATCACATTTATTTTTCTGTATCTAACCTTTCTTCCCCTCCTTACTGAGGGAACATAATTAGCTTTTTTAAAAAATGTTTTTTGTATTTATCTGATGACAGCTCCCTCACATTTTTTCTGTTTCTTTTCCTCTCTTTTTCCTTCTCTTGGGAAACTTTAAAGATGAATTAATTTAAAAGACGCATCAGTTGTTATGTGCTCACTCTAGGAGTATAGTCCAGGTAAGCGGTCAAAAAGATCTAAAAGAAAAAAAAAGTTATTAAACCATGTTTCTTTTTATTGACACTAAAGAGTATATTTACATATTAGCCTGCATAACATCTATACTATAGGAAGAAAAGCCTTCAACTTTAAGTTAAAAGAAGAATTTTTGTTGTGATTGAGTCTTTAAAAATTAGTTTACCCTATAAAAATAAAGTCAGTTAAGACCATTTAATCACATTTCTTGTGATTCAAACATCTTAAATTTCCCACGTTGGTTTTATGAATTAAATAAATTGCCACTGTTTCCATAACTTGTTTTAAGTAAAAAATTATACATGTAAAATCGTATTCAGCTAATTGGAATGATGATCAATGTCTGTTCAAAGGGTTTAGTTTTATGAAGTTTGTACAGTGTTACAAATCATAAGGATTTAATGTGTTAGCTAAATTATGATTTCCAGATCTTTAACTTTAAAACCTTAGACAAATGACTAAGTTAATTAATAAAAAATCTTTGGATGCAGAGACAGTTCCTAAAAAAAGAAACACAAAAATTGGTCACTAAACAAAATTTTAAGTTACCTTATTACTTAAATTGACAATAGATAAACAAAATTTGCAAATACATTTAAATGATATTACTCACACACCCACAACTTAGTTATTTTTGCCTCCTCAGATTTGTTAGAATTATATGAAATAAATGCTAAAGGATAAAAACAGATTTTGTTTTTCAATTTTCTAGTTTTCTTTTGTGTCTGAGGAAAGTAAAGTTGGTTACCTTGGTTAAATATGGCAATTAATATAATTGTTTAATTACACTACACACAAAAATATTTTTAAATACAAATATATATACAATGATAATACATATGATTTTTTGTTTTTTATTAAGAAAGTTATAGTTTGTTCAGATGGCAAATTTACTATGCTATATAAATTGTTTTATCTACTCTACTACTAAGTTATATTTTAAAACTATAAAGACTTCAAATTAAGATCTATTTTAATATTTATATATCTGTTTAAGTATGTGGGATTGAGTACATATTAATGCATCTCAATAAGTCCTTTAGGTACTTCCCTGGTGGTCCAGTGGTTAAGACTTCACCTTCCAATGCAGGAGGTGCAGGTTCAATCCCTGGTTGGGGAGCTAAGATCCCACATGCCTTGGGACCAAAATAAAAACCAAAACATAAAAAAGCAGAAGCAATATTGTAACAAATTCAATAAAGACTTTAACAATGGTCCACATTAAAAAAAAAATCTTAAAAAGAAAAAATAAGTCCTTTACTGCAAATTGTTACATGAATAATACACATAGGGAGTAAAAATAGAATTTGGATCTTTTTTCTATAAAATTAATGTTATTTTATGTACAGATCAGTGGAGATCAGAAAATTATTTTGCTAACTTTTGGTACTTCTTGACACAGTTTTAAATCATTTTTCAAGAGTCTTTACTTTTGAAAAAAAGTTGAATTCCTATCAACCATTGTTGTTTATTGCTATGTTTTTAGAACTTCGCTGCAAGTTGTTTTGTCTTTAGATATTTATGAATCTGCCTCTTTAATCACTCTCGATGTTGCCTTTGCTAAATTCAGGCCTCAAATTCAGAATAATAGAACTGTTAAAATGCCTTTTACGCCTGAGCTATCTTTCAGTTCCCTAAAATGACTCGTAGGTAGCACAAAGATTTGCTCCATCCCTCAGTAAAAGAAAGGAAAATAGGAATGATTAGGTTTGTCTAAAATTGTCCAAATTTTAGTTAATTAAAAACCTGGGGACTTCCGTGGTGGCGCAGTGGTTAAGAATCCACCTGCCAATGCAGGGGACACGGGTTCGAGCCCTGGTCCGGGAAGATCATGGTCTGGGAAGATCATGTGGCCTGCAATCCACAGCTATTGAGCCTGCATGCCACAACTACTACAGCCCGTGTGCCTGTGCTCCGTAACAAAGAGAAGCCACCACAATAAGCCCGCGCACCGCAACAAAGAGTAGCCCCCGCTCACGGCTACTAGAGAAAGCCCGTGCACAGCAACAAAGACCCAACGCAGCCATAAATAATTACTTAATTAAAAAAAAAACAACCTGTATGAGTTCTTTTGTTTAACAAACTTAGAATTTAAAAAAAACTGACAATAAAAAGAGAGTTTATCTTCTAATGCAAGTTACACTTAAGTAAAATATATTTCTTAAATAAAAATACTTTCTATGATTGGATACTTTTCAAGTTTAAGGAAAAAAATGACATGCTCACGTACAAGCACAAAGACTGGTACAATAACTGCCTATCAAAATGTGTCTTCCAGGGCTTCCCTGGTGGCGCAGTGGTTGAGAGTCCGCCTGCCGATGCAAGGGATATGGGTTCGTGCCCCGGTCCGGGAAGATCCCACATGCTGCGGAGCGGCTAGGCCCATGAGCCATGGCCGCTGAGCTTGCGCGCCTGGAGACGGTGCTCCGCAACGGGAGAGGCCACAACAGTGAGAGGCCCGCATACCGCAAAAATGTGTCTTCCAGGATTCTAGATCCACAATTCCTATTTCCATTTTTGTTCATACAGAATCTGAATAAATACTAGTGGTATTAATGCAAATACATGGTAATCTTCAGAGGCCTATTGCTCATTTCAGCATTTCACTGAGTAGCCAAAACATAGCTACCTTGTCCGAAAGTATGACGGCAATAGTAAAATGTGTGAAAACTTTAACTGATTTTGTTTTAAGGTTTTCACTAACCTTGATGGTTCCTGTGCTATATAGACTCTGCTATTGATAGAAAATGCTCATCCCTTTTCAGCTGGTCACCTAATCTTTATAAAATATTGTTGTATTTCTCCTCCCATATCACTACAACACAAACACAGTCACTTCCTTCCTTTACCTGAAAAAAGGAGAACCCTGTGATTACTTAACCCCTATCAGGGAACTCTCCACATCCCTTATGGACCTTACAGAGACTCTCTTGAGTACCCCTGATTTAATTGTGGTGGCTCATCCTTAAAAAGAAAAACTAAAAATTGCCAAGCAGGCTAGTTTAGCACAGTCTTGAATTTTCCCTTGAAATTTAAGCTTCTCACGGAAATTAAATCAGTTCCAATGGCCATATTAATTGCTCTTGCCCAGTGCCAGGTAACAAAAGATAAAACATTTGTACTAATAGTGGGTATTGTTTGGGTTAGTCTATGATTTTAAAAGGCTTTAGAAACAAAGAAGTGTCCTGACCATTACAGGAATCCTTGCAAAATGCACTGTGAAATAAAGAACCTTGAGATGTTTTGCTAGTACCTAAAGAGATAGCCACAATAAAAGTCAGAATTTAACAAAAATCCTTCATGACATTACCCAAAATAGCTGAGAGAAATTAGCCATGATGTAGAACCAACATTCATGGGGTAATTTTAAGAAGTATTGCTGATGACGTTTCCAATGCATATCTAATTTGCCAAATATTTATAGTTCATTCCCTCATTTCCTTGGGACTTTTCTCAAATATAACCTTAAGAACGAGGTCTTCCCTGACCACCCTATATGAAATAACAAACTTCTCCTTCCCCATCCTGCTTTATATTTATAGCAGTTTGTCTACTGTCTGTCTTCCCCCACTAGAATGTAAGCTCCATGAGGTTCTTTGTTCTTTTCATTCTTGTTATTTTCAGTGCCTAGAGATGTAGGCACTTGATGGGCACAAATAAGTGTTTATTCAATAAAGAAAGTACGCCTTCCTAAGTCCATTGCACTTAGCTTCTCTCATTTATTCATCAAACAAACAATACCTTTTATCTTTCAGGCAGTATGTTGAGATCTGGTGATGAACAATGACTAGACTTCGAGGTGACTAACCTCGGGTGATAGCCTTCAAGGAGGTTATGGTCCACTCAGAGGCAAACTGACAAGTAAATTGACAATTAGAGCACGGTGTAATAAATGCTGCAATAGTGGAAGTACTAGACACTGAACTGTACAGCAGACTCATCTAGCCAACTTTAAGGGAATCAAGGAAGAATTCCTGGTGGAAGTAATATCCTAACAAAGACGTGAAGGACAAGGAGTTACTCCAAGTGAAATATTAGTAGAGTCAAGAGTGTTTCACGCAGAGATTGGTCTCCAGAAAGGTTGAACAGTGAGAGAGGCTGTTGTCAGATTAAAGATTTACCCTCCCCAGAGGCACCAATTTGTGTCATGTCTTACATCATGTTGTTCCCTGTGCTGGGAAAGGCTGGAATGCCACCCTGTTTATAGCTTAATCACCTTTACATCCTGAAAAACCTTTTACTATGTGGCTTCTCCTGCCTCACAAAAGCTGATGCAGTCACTTGCTTCTTTGTCCCATCCCTATAATCAGTGTTTCCTCGGTTCTAGCCCTTACCAATATTTTTCTTCAATACTAGATGGAATTCCCTAGAGAACAGAAAATATGTCTTATATACTTTGTATCCTTAGGCACTAGGAACTCCAAGAGGCTGGCAGAGAGTAGGCACTCACTAAATGTTTGTTGAATGAATAATTAGTACTGATTCTGTATGTAATTTCTTGATTCTAGTAGTACTTGGAGAAGACAATGACTAGAAAATCCCAGGACTTTCCTACATCAAGAAAATAATGACTGCAAAGTAAAAACTAATATAAATATAGACATAGATTTTATCTATTTTATCTATCTATCTATCTTCTAGCTCTTGCTTGAGTAATAAAGGAGGTGAAGAACCACAAATGTGTCTTATTCCATAAGTTTATTAATATTTGTCTCCAATTAGTTTTATGAAAGCAGAAGCTGAGACGGGCCTTGATGTGCACGATATTTATTAGGGACCAACTTCTGGCTGGAAGGGGAGGATGTAGGATTGGAGCAAGAACTGCAATGTAGGCTCCCCTAAGGCTCAGGAAACGCCATGGAGAGCTTGACAGCACACACGACCCCAGTCAGAGTTGTTCCACAGTGACCACAAGTATATTAAGAACACCATCAGTTGATCAATACTCAGATGGAAGGGTGTGAGCTTGGATATGGCAAACGGTTTAGGGAAACCCTGATGGGAGTGACAGCTGGAAGCTGTCTGGTCACTGAATTCCGAGCAGCCTGGGTAGCAAGTCCTACCTTGAAGCAGGACCTCTGTATTCACCACAGTCTTATTCCATGAACGTACAGTCATGATTTCAAATGAGGTAGGTTATATTCAAATTTCCCTAACAAAAATATGTGTATCTAAAAACGTGTGGAAAACACCAAAGGTGTATGATGGAAGTCAGTATATTGGAATTATACTACAAATACATTTTTCTCAGAGGTATTACTGGATTTGAAGCACTGCCATGTGGCTTCCTTTCTTTAAGTTTGATGGCAATACCTTTAAGTCAGAATTTTGGTTTACTTTGTCCCAAAAGACATCTAACATTTTCCATGGCGGATTGCAGAGCACTCTTTCCTTTGCGGTGCTGTGAATTTCATTTTCCCATCCTTTTTCCATGACCTCAGGAGCCAACTATCCAAACAAACTTCACTTAAACTGATTCATATGGTAGCTCTGTACTTTGAAGTTTGGTGTTGATCATAAAAGAACCATAAAATGATTCTTCAAACTTATTTTAAAGCAATGAAGCCAAATGATTTCTTGAAATATTTTCAATGTAATAGATATTATTGAAGAATTTTAACATTATAAAAATTACCTTTTAGTGAAAAAAAAATACTTTTCCTTTGAATCTAAGAATTTTTTCTCTTGTGCTCTTTTTTTCCTATCCACGTTATCCTAGATCATTCTATTCTGTTGCTCTTTCTTTCTGACTGCATTTCTTACTGGTTCTAACCAATGCTTCAAGTTTTTCTTCCCTAGCTGTTGTCTTTCATAGCTTATACGGATATTACTATCAGTAGGATCTAAAGGTCACCAGTTACACATTAAGGGTTAATATTCCATTAAAGAAGCATTTGACTCTTATAGACATTTGGAAAACTGTCTGCCAGACTCTTAAACCTCAAGACTCTTGAGACTCAGCTGTGCTTCCCTTGTGTACTTAAATCTCTAGCTGTCACATGAGGTCATAGTCTTTTTCTTTGTTTTACTCTGCTATAATAGAATGGCATTTGGGTGAGTCCAGCTCAGTTCTTTAGATGCTGTTGGAGCACTTGTTTGCAACAGACTATAGCAGGGACTAGAGGAATAAAGATAATCCCAGTCCTCCAGGATTCTGCTCTCTGATGTGGTAGACTTTTGTACCAAGTTCAATGCTAATAGAGAGCTATACTCAGTGTTCAATGAGAAGACAAAGAAAAGACACCTAACTCAATATAGAGGCCTAAAAAAGGTTTCTAAAGATGATGACTGCTGATTTGAGTGTTAAGGGATGTTTAATAAGAGTTATCCAGTCCCATATTACTAGAGCATCATGCGGGGGGCACAATAGGGGGTCCATAGGAGTAATATATGCCATGCCAAGTAGCATCTATTGTATTCTATAGGACATGGGGACCACTTTTTAAGCAGAGAAGTGCCTTGTATTTTTGAAATATCATTCTCACTGGCATGACATGGAGGATGGCTCTAAAGCAGTGGTTCTCAGTGTGCCCTGGACTAGCAGCTTCAGCATTACCTGAGGACTAAGAAATGCAAATTCTCAGGCCCTACTCCAGACCTACTGAATCAGAAACTCTGGGATTGGGGCCCACCAGTCTGTGTTTCAACAAGTCCTCCAGGTGATTTTGATCCAGGCCAAAGTTTGAGAATCACTGCTCTAAATCAGCAGGAACATTTGACAAAGTCTGGAGCAGGGCTCAGATTAAGAAGGAATTCACCTCGGGTGCAAAATTTAAGAGGGTGCCAAAATCCTCAGTAACCAAGATAATATGTTAATGTAACATTTTGAAAAAATTAAAATGAATGCCAAAAATTCACAATGTTGTGTTTTAGGGCCCTGTGTTATTGTGCAATGGGAACAGTTGTTTCCAATCTGCTTGGGGTTCCCAGGGCCCACATAACTGTCACATTTCCCAGCAGGTGAATTGGGTAATGTGGTGTTCAGGCCTGGCTTCAAGGGTGTGAGACTTGTGCAGTTGAACACGGCCCCACATGCAGAAGGACCCCACACTTAGAGGGGCCCCCCAATTGGTTTACTGCTCTGCTGTCACTGTCTTGAAATTCTTTATAATTTTTAAAGAAGGGGCCCTGTAGTTTTAGTTTGTACTGGGCCCTGCAAAGTTTCTCTGGAATGGTTTCTGGATGTCTTTTTGTTTTCCTTCAAATTTTACATTAGCATAGAAGAAATTCAGTCTTCTTGCTGTTGTAGGACTTTCATTAACTTGTTCCACGTGGTTCAGAATATGATAGGACATTTTGATAACTGTATATAGGGCACAGATTTTTCCTTTTGCCTCAGGCTCCAACATGGCCCAACACAGTACTAGTCCGGAGACATTTTTCTCACGCAAAGGTGTGCTACTGACATCTAGTGGGTAGTGACCAGGGATGCTTCTAAACATCCTACAATGCACAGGACAGCTTCACAAGAAATTATTTGGTCCAAAATGTCAATGGTGCCAGGGTAAGGAGGTTGTTAGCAGTGTCTTGAATTGGGACAATGATAGCAAATATGGAACTATCTAGAACTTGGTGATTAGTCAGCTGGGAGGGAGTGGAGTTCAAGGGAAAGAAAGATTCTCAGAGTTTTCGCTTGTTTAGGGCACAAGTTATATGGAGAATTCGGGGGAAGGAGCTAGTTAGTTAGAAGTAAAGCAAAAACAGATAGGAGTTTGAGGCAGGGCATCCAAATAGAGATGTTCATTTGAAGGCCAGCATCTGAAGCTCTGAATAGAGAGAGTTTAGAATGGTCAACAGGTACCTCTATTATGGTCCTCTGCCCTACCCAAACCTCTAGGACAATTCCACCCCTCCTGCTTCAGGGAATGGACACCACAGCTCAACCAGAGGAAAAAGAAGGCAATTTTTGGCTTTTTAAGTCCCACGTGATTTTTCTGAAACCCATGGCAGAGAAATAGTTTTGTGTATTTCAAATTTTTAAGCCCTAAAGAGCACAAGGTATAGAGTTCATTGTCATGCTATAAGTAACAGGCTGGGATAACAGGCAAGTCCAAGTGCTTTTCTCTGAGATGAAATAAAAATTCCTCAAGTGGGAGAAAGGGAGGGACAAAGGCGACGTAGGGGAGAGGATGGCTGGGACAATGGGATTGGGTCAGGGGCACCAAGTGGACAGAGCAGAATCAGTATCAGTAGCCAGCACATCCCCACTTGCAAAGGCAGCCCTCTTTTCCAATAGCTAAGACCACTTGAAGGCCCCAGGATAGAAATAAAGCCCCATCGCCTATTCTTGGGTAGAGCTGAAGGGATCCACAGTCCATTACAGACAAACGCCAAAGTAATCTCCAGCTTCTTCAGTTACATTTACTAGGCAAGTTTCTCTAGAACTGTTCCTGGGTGACTTTTTTTTCTTCTTCAATTTTTATATCAGCAGAGAGTGAATTCACTTTTCACCCTAAATATTTTCAAACTTTTTATTGCCATCAATAAAAGGCAAGGATTTTTCTTTGTTAAGTTTATGGGATACATTTTCTAGTTACAAGATAATTTTCTACAACATTTGTTTGTTTATTCTTTAACTATACACCTGTGGGTACCTCTGAAGGCAGAGATGTTGTCTTGTTCAATATCATACCACTAGACCATGGCACAGTGCACACAACATAGTAGGGGGGTCTGTAGTGGATGCTGCGACGTGCTGCCCAGATCTCCACTTTACCACCAAGGCATTCATTCCCTCAGATGTGGCTAGTCTCAGCTGTGATGGCTCATTACCTGATCCAATACCTGGTTCATGCAGGACAGAGGCTCTGTCCCTTGCCAAGCCAACGCCAGAGCTCTCAGTAGGATTGGCTAAGGCCTCTGTAGCAAATTCATCCCCTTTCAACCCTTTCTGACCAGTTCTGTTTCCCTCAAGTCCTTACAAAAGTTGTTTTCAAGAGTACTCCCCAGTAACCCTCCTTTATGCAAATCTCTGCCTAGAATCTCTTTCCTTAGGAACTGACTTAAGATAATGTTTAATAAATATTCGTTGACTAAATGGATGAAGGGGTTCTTCCATTGTAAACTATGAGGTTCCTCACCCTGATCAGAAATAATTGTGGAAAACTCTGACCTTTATTTGTAGACTTAACATTTTATTTTTATCATCTCAGGCCCTAAAAGTCAGAGCTCACACTCAAATCATTCACTCAGCTTCTGGGTCATGCGTGACTTTTCTATGATGACAGTATCAATACACAGTTGTTTTAGTTATATTGTCATTTGGTCACCAGATGGCAGAGGTGACACGCAGAAAGCCACTCTTTCTGGCCCTGGGTCACCCACTCCAGGATTTAACATTAAACCCAAATTACCCATTTAGTACCATTAATTCCCCAAGACCTTGTTATTACGGCATTGTTTCATTTTGTAGGAAAGTGTCACCGACACACTTGGCTTCATTTGCATATAAAAAGGAGGGTTTCAAATATAATGGAAGGAGCCCTGGACTAAGCATCTGAACCACTGCACATTGGCCATTTGTTCCATTTGAATATGTTTCTCCATCAGTAAAATGAGAATCCCAGCCCTGCCTGCTTTAAAGGTCTGTGGTTAAGGAACAAATGAAAATGACTGGGGTTGAAGGGACCATATGTGTTCCTCCCTAGTCCAGGAGAGCTCTGAGTATGGGGGGCCAGGATGGCATCCTGTAGGAGGTGGAGGGACTTTGTCTGGCTTCTAGGGTGAGGGGCTAGTCTAAGCCAGACTCCTGGGCTGGGCAGTTACTCCTCCTCTTGTAGCGTCCTCTGAGGTATGCTCCCTTCCTAGAACAGCACAAATGTTTCCTGCATGCAGCGGTGCATGGTTTATTTCTTCCAGGAATCCTCAACTCCTGCCCTTCTTGCTTGTGTGGGCTACCAGACCAGGAAGAAGTAGCTGGGTTTGCACAAATTTTTCACAATGCTATGGGATGGACCCTCACTGCCCAAATTTACCCATTTCCACACCAAAGTCCAGGCATAGGCAGAGGCTAGCGCCAGCCAAGCCAGGAGAGCTTGGTTCAGGCTTACATGTGCCCGCTAGGTCTCCCATAGGAGACCGCAGCTGTCTGCCAGACCTGGCCCTATAGGAACCACCTGCGACCGTAAGGCCGTGATGAAAAATGCAGCGGTGCCGAGGAGATGCCGCAGGACTCAGTGGAGTGCGGTACTGGGGCCCGGAGAAGTACGACCTAGAGGAGGGCACTGCGGCCCCAAACCGCAAGGAGTCTGCTAAGAAGTACACCCCCACCTGGCGCTGCGTGGAGGGGGAGGAACTTCGGTACTCACGTGACACAGGATACCCAACACCGCATCCACTTCTACCTCTGGGCCAAGTGGCCATTCTTCTGTTCAAATCCGACTGAAAACGTGGATTGTGCCGGGCACCCAGGGATCTACCCACAAATAGGGACTGCAACCTAAATTCCAAAGACCAGAGACTGAATCTTTCAGCCTTGCTAAGAGAACACCTTGATCTTTTAAACTTTACTGCGATCTTTTGTACTGGTGCTGTTGGTACTAGTTTGTTGTGGTTAAAAAGCAACTAGCGGGGCTTCCCTGGTGGCGCAGTGGTTGAGAGTCTGCCTGCCAATGCACGGGACACAGCTTTGTGTCCCGGTTCGGGAAGATCCCACATGCCGCGGAGCGGCTGGGCCCGTGAGCCATGGCCGCTGAGCCTGTGCGTCTGGAGCCTGTGCTTCGCAACGGGAGAGGCCACAACAGTGAGAGGCCCACGTAATGAAAAAAAAAAATTAATTTCTATTCTTTAAATTAAAAAAAGAATAGAAAAAAAGCACCACACAAAAATCCCAGCTACACAGGGTTTAGTTTCACCAGCGCTAAGGCTGTCTGAGCTAAGGGGCTGAGGGCAGCCTGCCAGGTGAATACCCTGGAGCTGGTCTGGCTTTGACACTGAGGTCAATGGAGGTGTGCAGCTTGGTGTCCACACTCTTCTTTTTCAGTAGGGAGTGTATTAGTTTCTTATTGTTGTTGTAACAAACACTACACACTTGGTAGCTTAAAACAACACACACTTAAAAATTTTTTTATAGTTCTGGACGTCAGAAGCCTGAAATGGGTCTTATGGAGTTAAAAATCAAGGTGTCAGCAGGGCTGTGTTCCTGTCTTTTCCAGTTTCTAGAGGCTGCCTGCATTCCTTGGCTCGTGGCTCTTTCCTCCATCTTCAGAACAGATCATGCTAAACCCTGCTTCTGTTATCATATCTTTTTCTGACTTCAATCCTCCTCCCTCTCATGAAGACCCTTGTGACTGGGCTCACCTGGATAATACAGGATAATCTCATCTCAAAATGTGTTTAATCACATCTGCAAAGTCCCTTTTACCATATAAGACAACACATTCACAGGTCCGAGGATTACCACATGGGCATATTTGGGGAGCCTTTATTCAGCCTATCATAGGAAGTACTGAAAATTAAGTGAGGGGCAGTGAGCCCAAGAAGGCTTGTGGTTGAGAGTCAAGTATGAATGGGAAAAATAATAGACCATTTATTGTGCATGTATTCTGTTCCAGAAACCCTGATAGGCACTTACCATGTGCTATCTCATTTAATTCTCACAAAAATGTAGCAAAGTAGCTATTATTACAGCCATTTTTAAAAGATGAGAAAACTGAGGCTGAAAGAGCTTAGTTTACTAGTCAGTGGTAAAGCTTCACACTTGGGTCTCTGACTCAAATCCTTTCTCTTAACCTCTAGAAAAATCAGTTTTCTCATTTGCAAAATGGAGACAGTAATTAGCTCATACATTTGTGTGAGGATTAAGTGAGCTGACCTCTGTGAAGGGCTGAGAAGAGGTGTGACTCGTGGTGAGTGCCCCATTAACATTGGCCTTTATTGTTACCATCTGCCAGAGCTAACCTTCCCTGGTCCCTCCTGGCTCAAGTCCCTCCTCTCTCAGGCAGGCAGAGCCTCACCCAGTTCTAAGCCAATTCTGCCCAAAGTAGGCAGAAGCTCTGACAAAGTAACCCCAGGAAAAGTAGGCTGTAAGCTCTGAAATTAGTGTGCTGCTGGAGAGATGGTACCATGAGACACTAGAGTGGAGCATTCAGTTGAAAGAAGATACTATTTTTGTGTGATATTTAAAATAAAGTTGAATGGCCCTTTTTGTAGTCTTTCTAACAAAAGTGCCTACGGAAGTGAATTGGGTTTTTCCTGAAAGGGGCAAGAGTGTTAACTATGTTTACTCACACCCCAAAATGCTCCAAGCAGCTACTCTGCTGGATCTCGACTCAGTCCTGCCAGAGGCCTAGGACCACTAGGAGTGTCTTCACTCCAAACAAAATCCTAGAAATCATCCCCAATTCCTGTCTTTCACTTATTACTATACTCAATTAGTCACTGAGTTCTGTCCATTGGGCCTCCTAGTCATCTTTTAAATCCATTTAAGTACCTTTCATGACTATGCCATTTAAGTACCTTTCATGACAAGTAGAGCAGTTGAAAAAGAGTATTTGGGGGTACTGAAATACTGCGCGTCCGGAGCCTGTGCTCCGCAATGGGAGAGGCCACAACAGTGAGAGGCCTGCACACCGCAAAAAAAAAAAAAAAAAAAAGTGTGCAAATAATAAACTGGTGCAGCCGCTATGGAGGTTCCTTAAAAACCTAAAGATAGAGCTACAATATGATCCAGAATTCCCACTCGTGGGCATATATCCCTCAATGTTTGTAGCAGCACTATTTACAATAGCCAAGACATGAAAGCAACCTAAGTGTCTATCGACAGATGAATGGATAAAGAAGACATGGTGTATGTGTGTGTACGGGGAATAGAATATTACTCAGGATACACACATAATGGAACATATTACTCAGCCATGAAAAATGAAATATTGCCATTTGCAGCAACATGGATGGACCTAGAGAATATCAAACTAAGTGAAGTAAGTCAGACTAAGACAAATATTATATGATATCACTTATATGTGGAATCTAAAAAATAATACAAATGAACTTATTTACAAAACAGAAACAGACTCACAGACAAAAAAAACAAACTTATGGTTACCAAAGGGGAAGGGGGGGAGGGATAAATTAGGAGTGTGGGATTAACAGATGCACACCACTATATATAAAATAAACAACAAGGACTTACTGTATAGCACAGGGAACTATATTCAATATCTTGTAATAACCTATAATGGAAAAGAATATATATAACTGAATCAATCACTTTGCTTTACTTTTGAAACTAACACAATATTGTAAATCAACTATACTTAAAAAAGGAAAACAAACTTAACACAATCTTTACCTTTTCCAAGAGATTCTATATTTTACAAACTTTGTTTTCTTCCCTTGCAGGACCCAGCAGAGTCCTACTCTCTAAAATTTATATTAAACTCTCCATCTCTTCCTGTGCTAGAGATTTCTTCTCCAGATGTCCCAAAGAAACAGTGGTAGGTATCTACAAGTCCCCTCCTCTGGAGAGGACTGAGAATTGGGATTGCCATATGGACTGGGTGATGCAAATCTTCCTCATTGGTCTTTCTCAGATATAGTCCATACATGGGCTCCCAAATGATAGATGTTTTGGGGTGGCAGAATAATGTGGGGGAAATAAGACTGCTTTTTGCAAAAAGAATTAAAAAAATATATTTTCTTTTCAAAAGCATTTTAATCAAAGATGATGCTATGTATTTAAAATTTTTGTGTTTTCCCATCTGTGCCCAACACAATTGCTGCCTTTCTTCAAAATGACAATAATAAAATTCAGCTGGTAAAAAATATTAACTTTTCAGTAATTTGAGGGTGTTCCAATTAGCAACTCTACAACCTACAAAAACAAGCCTTAAAAGAAAACTCTATTAAACTAGTGTTACACTAAAGTTTAAGAAGAAAAAAAGTTCACTCATAATGTTACCAGCCTGATTAACTGCTTTTCAAAACACATTATTTTCCAACTCTTATTCACAGTATCCACATTTTTTTATCAAGTTGTAAACATAATGTATATATGATTTGCTGTTCTAATATTTCTGGGTCATATTATTTTATAACTATTTTCCTTATGACTTAATTTTTAAGTTACTCACTGAAATTTTCTTTTAAAGTTTAAATATTTGATTATTTTGTAAAAAGTATAAGCAGCACTATGAATTTTAAAAACATAATATTGAGCAATTTTCATAAACAAAGTAATTTTCTATTTGAATGTTATGCTTCATAATAAATATAGCATTTAAACTGAGCCAACAAGCTATTCTAACTCACTTTGGGTAGAAGTCAATAAGCTAAAATCTATTTGTAAATATTTGTTTTATGTATTTTTCTGGATGAATTCTATATTCCACATGAAAAAATATGCTATCATTCAAATGGTGCAGAAATAAACAACATGGAAAGTGAGGGTCTCCTGTAATTCTACTCCCAGGAAAATTGTCTGGTGAACATTCATCCTGGCTGAACTCCTTATTGAAAGGTGGAAGTAATTCTGTAGTTTGCTGCCACATAGTGGTAAGGTAAGCATCATTGCACATTAACACTGGAAAAGAACTTGATGGTCTATTATCCTAACCCAACAAGTATATTTGCTGAGTTACTCACGCTAGGCACTGTACTAGTCAATAAGGACCTAAAGATGGCTCCTGTCTTGGAAAAGTTCAGAAGTTAATAGGAAGACTGACAAGCATACAAATAACTAGCATGTCCCAACAAAGTGACAATGCTGAGACAAAGTGACAATGCTGAGACAAAACTACTGGCAGTAAAAACAAGAATTTCTTGTCAGGTTTCACTGAGGAGGTGACATGTGAGATGTATCTTCAAGTGTGAGGAAGTTTTGCGGGTGGGAATGAGAAAGACCTTCTGAGGGACCTCCCTGGCGGTCCAGTGGTTAAGACTTTGCCTTCCAGTGCAGGGGGTGCGGGTTCTAACCCTCCCTGGTCAGGGAGCTAAGATCCCACATGCCTCCCAGCCAAAAAACCAAAACATAAAACAGAAGCAATATTGTAACAAATTCAATAAAGACTTTAAAAAATGGTCCACATCCAAAAAAAAAAAATCTTAAAGAGAAAAATAAAAAGCAAGAAAAACCTTCCAAGCAGAGAGCACAGTGCATGAAAGATCAGTGCTTTCAGGGAATACTGAGAAGGTCCCACAAGTTGGAGGCTGGTGTTTGGTGAAGGAAAGAAAGAATACATAAAAGAGCGCCATCATGTGCTTTTAAGTAGGGAAGGGATAAGATCAGAGTTCTTTAGAAAGGAAAAGTTTGGGACTTCCCTGGTGGCCCAGTGGTTAAGAATCCGCCTGCCAATGCAGGGGACACAGGTTTGATCCCTGGTCCTGAAAGATCCCACAGGCCACGGAGCAACTAAGCCCGCAAGCCACAACTACTGAAGCTCGCACGCCTAGAGCCCATGCTCTACAACAAGAGAAGCCATCTCAATGAGAAGCCTGTGCACCGCAACGAAGAGTAGCCCCCTGCTCTCTGCAACTAGAGAAAGCCCGCACGCAGCAACTAAGACCCAACGCAGCCAAAAATAAAAATTTTTTAAATCAAAATAAAATAAAAAAAGAAAGTTTGAAGAACATCTAAAATGTGCCTCATTCATAACAAACCTAACAAACCTTTTTTTTTATTTTTGTTTTTTTAGGGAATCTGCTTAATTATTAAAATAAATATTTACATTGAGAATACAGTTAACTTAGTAGCTTTCTTCACATTTTTGAGAGTCACAGAAGTTTCATTCATGTTTTAAGCAGTTAAGATGGTAAAGATTCTACTTCATAGGAAATGAATTACATTCAATGACTTCTCACAACAGTCAACTGGAAGATTATTCCATTGCTTTTGAAGCAATGGTTGGGCTGGCATCTGTGATAGTAGCCAAATAAATGAAATTTCTGTGTAACACATGCTGGTACTGGGTGCACTCATTTGCCTGGCCTTTGTTCTGATACTCCATGATACAGCAGATCAGCTGGTCATTCTCCTCTAGGACCCACTGGATCATTTTGATTGACTTCTGCCCTGCCTCTCAGCCAGTCTGGTATGAAGGCTACCAACATCCTGGGAAACCAGGTTGAAACCCAGTCTCAGGCCCCACGGATCCTCGTGCATCTAGTAAACCTAGTTTTATGTTTAAATTCTGTGGCTGTCTTCTATGAAAATGTATGTCATTAAAGGCAAATAAGTTTGTAAGAACACATGAGCATTAGTGTTTCCTTAAGATATACTGTGGAAATTATAATCAAACAACTCGTAAACAAATCATTCCTTAGTTGTGATCTATTAGTCAGTACATTTTAAGTATCAAGAGAAATTTGTAGATGTGTTATAGACTGTGGTAGCTAGCCTCCAAAGTGGCCCCCCAACTATACTGGCCTCCTGGCATTTATGGGTTGGTGTAGTCCCCTCTCACAATGAATAGGACTGAACTTTGTAATCAATGCGATATTGTTGACATGGTGTGGGACTTCTGTGGCTAGGCCATAAAAGCCATTGAAGCTTCTACCTTGCTCTTTCTGGGGAAGGCCAGCTACCGTGTTGTGAGAAAGCTCAAGCAGCCTGGGGGAGAGGCCCACCTGGGGAGGAACTAAGGCCTTTTGTAAACAACAAGCACCACTGAGTTAAGTCATCTTGGAAATGGATCCTCCACCCTTAGTTAAGCCTTTGGATGACTGCAACCTCATGAGAGACTCCTGGCCAGAAAATATCATCTTATATTAACAAACAATAAAATATTCATATTCATACTCTAGTATATGCTTTTGGATTTCATTTTAGACATGAAGCTATTAAATAGGGCTTATTAGGAGGGATTCCTTAATTATGTAAATCACCATACACTACTGGCAGATTATTCTTATAAAGTGTGTTTTTTAAAATGTAAGGGTGACTCTGAGGCTGACAGACTCCATTGAGATTTTCAGTTATGGAAAACAATACCTATTATAGTAGATACCTGTGATTGGAGTGAAGTTTATGAACAAGTATTAAATGAGTAGGCAATTAAATCCCTTTTTTGTGGTTTTAAAAGGTGAAATTTTAATTATTCAAACATCCTTTCAAATGTAAAAGAACTTAAAAAAATCATTATGTGTGAAAATGTGTTATTAAATAACTATAAAAAAATTCCCTTCCCTACTTGAAGGGAAAATGCTGCTTTAACAGGTACATATTTAAAGTAAAACTACACTTAACAAAACACAGAGATACTGATTACTTTTCATGATTTTATGTAGTCCACTTTTACCATAAGATGCCATTTAAGTGTTTTCTTTTATACTTTTATATATCAAGGATTACTGATTCTTTAAAAATTCCCTTGGACTACATTTTTACAAATAAAATATATAGCTACTTAAAAAAAGGTTCATGGCCCAAATTCATGCTGTGTTCTGAAAAGACCCAAGCAGAGAATTTAAAGTGGTCTCAATTTGGTGGTGCAAGTTGACCACCAAAGCTCTTTTCCAAACACGTTACTCTTTCAGTCTTTAAAACCTGAACTTTCTGTTGCCTCTATTTCCCCTAGGAGTTACCATTCCATTTATTTGCCACTGTGTACTATACCGCCATTGTCGCTGCTTGATCTTGTCACTGTCAATTCCTTTCCTCCCAGTCTCTTTTAAACTCATTCAAATCCACTCCAAGCAAACTTTTGCCCTGATCACTCTATGAATGGCAACTTCATCCTTCCAGTTGCTCAGGTCAGAAATCTTGGAATCATCTTTGACTCTTTTCCTCATACTCCATATCCCATCCTTCAGAAAATCCTGTTGGCTTACTTCCAAATCATATCCTGAATTTATCCACTCTTCACACTTTCCACTGCTACCTTCCTGGTCTGAGCCACCAGCATCTTGCCTGCTTAGTTTATAGCAATAGCCTCTTCACTCATTGAAGTGGGAAGTCTTCCCACTTCCACTAAAGTCTTAGTCTCAACAAAGTAGCTCCAGGGACTCTTTTGAAATGCAGATTAATCCTATCACTCTTCTGCTCAAAATGACTCCCCATTTCACTTACAGTAAAAGTCCTTGTAAGGCTTTACATAATTGAAACTCCCTTGTTTCATTCCCTATAACCTATACCTTTGCTGGCTTGGCTCTAGCCACACTGGCCTCCTTGCTGTTCTTCCTCACCAAGCTCCTGCCCTGACACACCTCTGCAGTGGCTGTTCCCTCCACATGGAATGCTCTTCCTCAGGGTATCCACATCTCTCGCAAATCCTTACTCCAGGAGGCCTACCCTGACCACTCTATTTAAAATGGCAACAGATCTCCCCCTCTCTCTCTTCTATTCCCCGTTTTTTCTATGGCAGTTACCACCTTTGCACATACATGTTAATTGTGTTTGTTTGCCTCCTAGCTCATGCTCTAATTTTGTGGGGGGAAGACTCACAACGTCTTACTCTCAAATGCCCCTTACTTTCAAATGGTTGGGCCAAAATTTAAAAAGGGTTGTAATCCATTGATCGTTACGAAGTTACTTCAGTGAGACTGAAACATATATTTAAAAAAGGAAAACACTTAATAATGGTGTTAAAAAACAAAATTCAACCAAGTAAATGTGAAGATCTAATTGGCTTTATTCAATGATTTATGAACCAGGCAGCATCCCATCTAGTAAATAGGAAGGCATCCTTCAGCGGTACAAAATGGAAAGCTTTTATAGAAATGGGGTGAGACAAAGAAGTTATGAGTAAAGGAAAAGAAAGGATTGTTTCAGGTAAGATTACCTCTCTAGTGCTGATAAGCAATTCCAGAAATTCTGTTCTTGAGACAGGCTGAAACTGCCATTAAGTCTTGGTTTGCTGTCCTGGGGGCTAGTGGCTCCACCTTGAGCCTGTTGTTTCTTTCTTCTCCTTTTTTTAAAAAAACGATGGTTAAGATGGTAAATTTTGTTATGTGTATTTTACCATAACTTAAAAAAAAAGAAAATATCAGAGCACATAGCTCTTGTAGAATAACAAATATTTCAAGAAAGTTTTGTTTCAGTTATATATGTGTGAGTACTTAGGTGTACTTGGTTTAAGGTACAATGTATTTCTTACTATCAGTCCCAGTCAAAATTAGGAAAAAATTGCTGTAGAGGAAGTTCTACACACACTCATCAGCTGACATGTAAAAGACACTTCACAGCAGTATTGTTAGTGCAAAAGCTGGAAACAATCCAAATCTCCAGAGGACTAGAATGGATAAATGTGGTATATTAAACAATGGAATACTATACAACAGTGAATGAAAGAACTACACAGACCTGCTTTTCTGTGGATGCCAAAAGCAATGCTGAGAAGCAAAGTCCTGGAGAAAACAAACGATTCCACATACAAAGCTCAAAATCAAACAAAATAAGATCTGTTTAGTGATACATACACAGGTGATAAAACTACAAAGAAAAACAAACGAAGGTGAGATAAAATTCAGAAAAGTAATGATTAAAAACTTAAAATCATCAATCTGACTAAAGGTTTGGGGAACTGGAATGTTTCTCTGTATTTCCCAAATTAATTGCACTTGAACATAACCTCCGTGTCTATTTCTTGATCTTACCTCCGTCCCAGCTCCTAGTGTAGAGGTTGGCACCTACTTATTTTATGTATTTTTAAAGGGCCGAGCCATCTGATAATTTGGTTTTCTGCATAATATATATACCCTAAATAGGATAACTTTCAAGGATAGCGCCTGGTAACAGCTCCGACAATAGCATTCATTAACTGTTTGCT
The DNA here is from genome assembly GCF_003676395.1 of Aethalodelphis obliquidens. Classification (NCBI taxonomy): domain Eukaryota; kingdom Metazoa; phylum Chordata; class Mammalia; order Artiodactyla; family Delphinidae; genus Aethalodelphis; species Aethalodelphis obliquidens. Next base: position 8,556,248 of record NW_020837956.1, read on the forward strand.
GAATGAATACCTGTACTGTGGCATACGTTAGTTCATTTCCGTACTTCGCATCTTAGTCAAAATTCTTACTGTGGCTTCAGTTGACTGCCCGTTCCATCCCCTACCCCCTCTCACAGGCTCTAAAGTCATCAGGCTCCTGATTCTAAAGGCCCGGAGGCAGTTTTCTCCCTGTCTCTGCGCTGAGAAAGCTGAGAGGGAGAAGGTGGAACGTCTGGGTTAAGGCAAAAGTGCTTCCCAGGGACTCAGGGGTGTGGAGGCCACTGTCAAAGCTTACCTAACGGTAAGGAGGCGGGCAGGGTTCGCCCTAGCGGTTCAAGTGAGGTACCGCACGCACCCTTTAAAGTAGGGTCTGACCAAACTCACTAACACCGGTTCTCCGGTGACATCACCACCCCTCTGGACTCCTGATTGGAGGAGTTCATTGGCTCAATTCTCGCGATGATTCTCCCTCCAGGTCCTCTTCCTTCCCTCCCGTCGCCTCGACCCGGTAGTCGACTACAGACCACGCTGTGAGCCACGGAGACACCGTAGAACTAGACCAGCTTCCGGGACTCGTCCTGAGGGCTGCGACTCTTCTCGGACTCTCACGGGAACGAGGTTTGGCTCCCAGGCGTCCTGCTTGTCCCATCCGCGGTAGCGTTCGACTCTCCACCACTCGGCTCGGCCACTTTGCTAGGGCCGCCAGACGATATTCACCAATTCCCGTCCTTCAGTTACGCGAGAACTTGACGGTCTTGAAACTGATTTCCGGTCGCTTAGGTCTCCATGGAGATAGCACTTTAACCACTTTTGTTTTACCTGTCATTCCCCGGTCTCCACGTGGTTGGGAAATTGCCCAGATAATGTTTGTGGGAGTCAGCCAGAAAGTTGTAGATGGGAGTGAAGCAGCAATCAGAAGGGAAGCAGCCAGTGGGACCCAGGAGGAGTATAATTTACTGAGCATCTTCTGGCCACTTAAGCAGTACCTTAAGGTGGGCACGGGATTTTCCGCTATTGGGAGGCCCAGTTCTTCAGGACAAACGTTTAGGCATCCATTGAGCACGCATAAGCACCAGACCTCTTTGTGCAGTCTTGAGGGTTCCAGGATCAAATCCCGGGGCAGATTTGCTCACCATTCACCAGAGAATAGCCTCCCCAGTTGTTTATCTCTATTCCTTCTAAGCTTTGTATATTGGTGACTTACCTAGGAAGTGATCCCCAGTGATATTCCCCTTGATCTAATCATTTCACTTTTCAGATTCTTAACCTTGTCAATGCTTTTCTAACTGTGTCCATTTTTATTACCATTTTCTGTTAAGTGGATTTTCACATTTCATTGCTGTATTGACCTCTTACTTAGCAAAGGGACCAAAGGTTCTTCAGTGTCAGGACTAGCTTGTCATTTGGATATAGAATTTACTTAAGATGACAGGTAGTCCACTTGCTGCTGTTAAAACTATACATACCTTTTAGAACATCACTGACAAATGTTTTTTAAATAACTCATTTGTTTATTCATCAAATATTTATTAAGCACCTGATATGTGCCAGGTACTGTTTTGGGAATTGAGAATTAAAACAGTGGACAAAACAGATTAAAGTTGCTGCCTTCATGGAATTTATTACTAGGGGAGACAGATAATATGCAAATAAACAAGTTCTTGTAACTTCAGGTAGTAGTAAGTACTATGAAGAAAATAAAGCAATAGAAATGGTCTGTATATGCGTAGGAGTGGTGGCATTTTAGATAGAGTGGTCATGGAAGGCTTCTGGGAGGAGGTAATATTTGAGAAGAGACCTGAATGATGAAGAGTTGGCCTTGCAAAGATTTGGTGGAATAAGCCTAACAGACAGAGATATCAGGAAGTGCAAAGTCCCCTAGATGGTGAAGAGAAGATTAATTTGAGATGAACTGTAGGGGAAAGCATGGCCAGATTATTTAGGGCCTTGAAGGCCAAAGTCTCAAATTTGGATTTTATTCTAAGTGAAAATGAAAGCCCTTGGAAAGTTTTAAGAAAGAGAGTAATTAGATTTGAAAAAAATTGCTTTGATGACTGTGAAGAAAATGGACTCTTCAGAAGCAGAATGGAAGTTTGGAGACCAGTTGGGAGGTTATTGCAGCAGTACAGGTGGAAAGGGTTCATTCAATTTCTGTTTGGGTATTCCCAGCATTGGGAAATTCTCTTTTGAAAGGCAGCACATTTTATAGTTGAACCATAGCGTTCTTCCTTTGTATTGAGCTGGAACTGACCTCCCTGAAGCTTGCACTGACATTTCCTAATTCTATAGACATCTACAAATTCTATAGCCATCTCAGATAGAAGACATCTGGGACTTCTTTGGTGGTCCAGTAGTTAGGACTTGGTGCTTTCACTCCGTGGCCCCGGGTTCAATCCCTGGTCAGAGAAAAGATCCTGCAAGCCGTGCAGTACAGCCAAAAAAAAAAAAAAAAAAAAGACAGAAGACATCTATTCCTCTTTCTCCAAAGCAGTCCTCCAACAACAGCAGCTCTTTTAAGGCACTCGTCCAGTCCTCTTTTCTCCAGACCAAACACCTTTGGTTAACTGAACTGTTTTCTGAAAGGAGGTGCTCTCTTGGCCCTTCAGAAATCTGGCTGTTCCTTGGAAGCTCCATCATTTACTATGGCTCCTTAAGATATGGCCACCAGCATAGCATCTAATGCTCCACATGTCACCTGACCTGTGAAGATGACCAAGGGATCAGGCATTCCCTTGGTCTAGCTGACTTCTAATGTGGTTTTTAGCAGTCATGTTGTGCTATTGGCTCACATAATATTCAAACCACATATTGAGCTGTTTCAAATCACATATTTTCTCCCCCACCTCCCCATCCTGTATTTCTAGATTATATTTTTCTAATCCAAATGCAGCATTTTACATTTATTTCTGTTTCATCTTGGTAAATTTATTCCAGTTTATTGGTCTTTTTTTTTTAATCCTAATTCCATCATCCAACATATGCTCCCACCTTTGTGTCTTTTATAAATTCACTATGTTATGTCCTCTAATGTCTACATTATAAACACTGCTAAAAATGCTAACTGCACCAAGAAAAGAGCCCTGTGTGGCATTTCCCTAGCGGCTTGTCTTCAGACCGCATGGTACTATTAGTGTGTATCCTCTAAGTACATTTGTTCAGCCCATTGTGAACCCTGTTAGCTGAAACAAACTCTGTTCGTTAACTAAAAGCAAACTCACGAGGATAGTATGTGAAAGTTTCCTTTGTTAAATATTTTGCAGAAATAAAGATATAGCATCTCATGATACCTCCTGATCTGTCAGTCTAAGAAGTCACGGAGGTTAGGTATGCGTAGTTTATTTTTGAAAAACCATACTGGTTTCTTTGTTATTACTAAAATGAAGGTTTGCTGTATTTTAAAATATAAAGACTGGGTAGGTAAAAGTAACTTCAGACATTAATAAACTCTTCTTGAGTCTAAACAAGTTTTTCAAAGCAGAAATCCTTAGATCAGTAGTTCTCAGTCTGTGGCAACTTTGCTCCCCAGGGGACATTTGGCAATGACTAGAGACATTTTTTGGTTGTCACAACTTAGAGGAAAGAGGATGCTACTGACATCTAGTGGGTAGAGGCCAAGGATGTGTTAAATATCCTACAGTGTCCAGGACAACACTCTATAGCAAAGAATTATCCGGCCCAAAATGTCAGTGGTACTGAGGGCTTTAGTGCATTAGTGTCTTAAAACTCTTCTTTCTTGTAGTGACTACTGTTAATTCTATTTAAAATGGGTGTAAAGAAGAAGAAAGAAACTCAAGTTACTTCATTGACCGTTTGTCATCAGGACCTTGAAACTTTGAGATGTAAGTGATTTCTGACTTCATTTGTTGATCTCTTTTTTAGGTTGCAAACAGTATATTTATCTCTGGGACTCCATATCACATAATGTTCAAACTCTTGGTATTTAATTATTCCACATTCTTTACATTCAGTTTTGGTTGTAAAATGGTTTTCTTAAACTTCTATCTTCAGACTAAGTTCTGCCAGGTTTTTTTTGGTTTGTTTATAAATATTTAAATTTTATAGAACACATGACAAAGGCAAACTCATATCCATATATTGTTAAATCACTGAAGAAATTTTTGTGTGTGTGTTATGTAGCTTTGGCTGATGTAGAAGGGAAGAATCTAGCTTCTTTGCTGTTACATTGTGTACAACTCACTGATGGAGTGTCACAGATCCATTATGTTAAACAGGTAAGGCTGATTTGATATTCATGAGTGCATCTTGAAGGTTATCATGCTATTACGGACTTTTAAAATTAACTGATAATTTTTGGCTCCCAATTATTTAATATAAATGTATCATTAAAGAATAAGGGATTGTTTTGTTTTTTCTATTCATTGTATGATATCTTTTTATTCAGAGTGGCAAAAGAAGCCATACTTAGGCTTCCACCACTATTGGAGCTGTATATAGGTAGGATAATGAAATAATTGTGCATACCTTTTTGTTTGTTTTTTGAATTTTATTTATTTTTTTATACAGCAGGTCCTTATTAGTCATCCATTTTTTACACATCAGTGTATACATGTCAATCCCAATCTCCCAATTCATCACACCACACCATCACCCCCCGCCACTTTCCCACGTTGGTGTCCATACGTTTGTTCTCTACATCTGTGTCTCAATTTCTGTCCTGCAAACTGGTTCATCTGTACCATTTTTCTATGTTCCACATATACGCATTAACATATGATATTTGTTTTTCTCTTTTTGACTTACTTCACTCTGTATGACAGTCTCTAGATTCATCCATGTCTCTACAAATGACCCAATTTCGTTCCTTTTTATGGCTGAGTAATATTCCATTGTATATATGTACCACATCTTCTTTACCCATTCGTCTGTCAATGGGCATTTAGGTTGCTTCGATGACCTGGCTATTGTAAATAGTGCTGCAATGAACACTGGGTTGCATGTGTGTTTTTGAATTATGGTTTTCTCTGGGTATATGCCCAGTGGTGGGGTTGCTGGGTCATATGGTAATTCTATTTTTCATTTTTTAAGGAACCTCCATACTGTTCTCCATAGTAGCTGTATCAGTTTACATTCCCACCAACAGTGCAAGAGGGTTCCCTTTTCTCCACACCCTATCTAGCATTTGTTGTTTGTAGATTTTCTGATGATGCCCATTCTAACTGGTGTGAGGTGATACCTCATTGTAGTTTTGATTTGCATTTCTCTAATAATTAGTGATGTTGAGCAGCTTTTCATGTGCTTCTTGGCCATCTGTATGTCTTCTATGGAGAAATGTCTATTTAGGTCTTCTGCCCATTTTTGGATTGGGTTGTTTGTTTCTTTAATATTGGGCTGCATGAGCTGTTTATATATTTTGGAGATTAATCCTTTGTTGATTCGTTTGCAAATATTTTCTCCCATTTTGAGGGTTGTCTTTTAGTCTTTTTTTTTTTTTTTTTTTTTTTTTGCGGTACACGGGCCTCTCACTGTTGTGCCCTCTCCCATTGTGGAGCACAGGCTCCAGATGCGCAGGCTTAGTGGCCATGGCTCACGGGCCCAGCCGCTCTGCGGCATGTGGGATCTTCCCGGACCAGGGCACGAACCTGTGTCCCCTGCATCGGCAGGCGGACTCTCAACCACTGCGCCACCAGGGAAGCCCTGTCTTTTAGTCTTATTTATGGTTTCCTTTGCTGTGCAAAAGCTTTGAAGTTTCATTAGGTCCCATTTGTTTATTTTTGGTTTTATTTCCATTACTCTAGGAGGTGTATCAAAAAAGATCTTGCTGTGATTTATGTCAAAGAGTGTTCTGCTGATGTTTTCCTCTGAGAGTTTTATAGTGTCTGGTCTTACGTTTAGGTCTGTAATCCATTTTGAGTTTATTTTTGTGTATGGTGTTAGGGAGTATCCTGATTTCATTCTTTTACATGTAGCTGTCCAGTTTTCCCAGCACCGCTTATTGAAGAGACTGTCTTTTCTCCATTGTATATCCTTGCCTCCTTTGTCATAGATTAGTTGACCATAGGTTTGTGGGTTTATCTCTGGGCTTTCTATCTTGTTCCATTGATCTATGTTTCTGTTTTTGTGCCAGTACCATACTGTCTTGATTACTGTAGCTTTGTAGTATAGTCTGAAGTCAGGGAGTCTGATTCCTCCAGCTCCGTTTTTTTTCCCTTAATACCGCTTTGGCTATTCGGGGTCTTTTGTGTCTCCATACAAATTTTGAGATTTTTTTGTTCTTGTTCTGTAAAAAATGCCATTGGTAATTTGATAGGGATTGCATTGAATCTGTAGATTGCTTTGGGCAGTATAGTCATTTTCACAATATTGATTCTTCCAATCCAAGAACATGGTATATCTCTCCATCTGTTGGTATCATCTTTAATTTCTTTCATCAGTGTCATAGTTTTCTGCATACAGGTCTTTTGTCTCCCTAGGTTTGTCCTAAACCTAGGAATGTCCTATAAATATCAATTAAATCTATCTGGTCTATTGTGTCATTTAAAACTTGTGTTTCCTTATTAATTTTCTGTTTGGATGATCTGTCCATTGGTGTAAGTGAGGTGTTAAAGTCACCCACTATTATTGTGTCACTGTCGATTTCCTCTTTTATAGCTGTTAGCAGTTGCCTTATGTATTGAGGTGCTCCTGTGTTGGGTGCATATATATTTATAATTGTGATACCTTCTTCTTGGATTGATCCCTTGATCATTATGTAGTGCCCTTCCTTGTCTCTTGTAGCATTCTTTATTTTAAAGTCTATTTTATCTGATATGAGTATTGCTACTCCAGCTTTCTTTTGATTTCCATTTGCATGGACTATCTTTTTCCATCCCCTCACTTTCAGTCTGTATGTGTCCCTAGGTCTGAAGTGCATCTCTTGTAGACAGCATATATATGGGTCTTGTTTTTGTATCCATTCAGCAAGCCTGTGTCTTTTGGTTGGAGCATTTAATCCATTCACATTTAAGGTAATTATAGATATGTATGTTCCTATGATCATTTTCTTAATTGTTTTGAGTTTGTTTTTTTTTTTAATTAATTAATTAATTTATGGCTGTGTTGGGTCTTCGTTTCTGTGTGAGGGCTTTCTCTAGTTGCGGCGAGCGGGGGCCACTCTTCATTGTGGTGTGTGGGCCTCTCACTATCATGGCCTCTCTTGTTGCGGAGCACAGGCTCCAGACATGCAGGCTCAGTAATTGTGGCTCATGGGCCCAGTTGCTCCGCGGCATGTGGGATCCTCCCAGACCAGGGCTCGAACCCGCGTCCCCTGCATCGGCAGGCAGATTCTCAACCACTGCGCCACCAGGGAAGCCCTGGGTTTGTTTTTGTAGGTCCTTTTCTTCTCTTGTGTTTCCCACCTAGAGAAGTTCCTTTAGCCTTTGTTGTAGAGCTGGTTTGGTGGTGCTGAATTCTCTTAGCTTTTGCTTTTCTGTAAAGCTTTTGATTTCTCCATCAAATCTGAATTAGATCTTTGCGGGATAGAGTAATCTTGGTTGCACGTTCTTCCCTTTCATCACTTTAAGTATATCATGCCACTTCCTTCTGGCTTGTAGAGTTTCTGCTGAGAAATCAGCTGTTAACCTTATGGGAGTTCCCTTGTATGTTATTTGTCGTTTTTCGCTTGCTGCTTTCAATTTTTCTTTGTCTTTAATTTTTGCCAATTTGATTACTATGTGTCTTGGTGTGTTTCTCCTTGGGTTTATCCTGTATTGGACTCTGCACTTCCTGGACTTGGGTGGCTATTTCCTTTCCCATGTTAGGGACGTTTTCGACTATAATCTCTTCACATATTTTCTCTGGTCCTTTCTCTCTCTCTTCTCCTTCTGGGACCCCTGTAATGTGAATGTTGTTGCGTTTAGCGTTATCCCAGAGGTCTCTTAGGCTGTCTTCATTTCTTTTCATTCTTTTTTCTTTATTCTGTTGTGCAGCAGTGAATTCCACCATTCTGTCTTCCAGGTCACTTATCCGTTCTTCTGCCTCAGTTATTCTGCTATTGATTCCTTCTAGTGTATTCTTCATTTTATTTATTGTATTGTTCATCTCTGTTTGTTTGTTCTTTAAGTCTTTTAGGTCTTTGTTAAACATTTCTTGTATCTTCTTGATCTTTGCCTCCATTCTTTTTCCGAGGTCCTGGATCATCTTCACTGTCATTATTCTGAGTTCCTTTTCTGGAAGGTTGCCTATCTCCACTTCATTTAGTTGTTTTTCTGGGATTTTATCTTGTTCCTTCATCTGGTACATAGCCCTCTGCCTTTTCATCTTGTCTATCTTTCTATGAATGTGGTTTTTGTTCCACAGACTGCAAGATTGTAGTTCTTGCTTCTGCTGTCTGCCCTCTCTGTACATACCTTTTTTGTGGAGATAAGTTTAAAAAAAAATTTCTATTAATCTTAATCTTCAAAAATTTTAGCAGGCACGTTAAAAAGTTAACTTAAAATGTAAAGACTGTCCTTACGAGCATTTCATTATTAGGATTTATCATTTGAAGTTGCATAATATTTTGGGGGGAAGCAATTAAATGTATTATTGGTTTTCAGTAGTGCTACAGAATTCCTGTACCTTAAGCCATTAACAAGTCTACTACTCATTGAAGGTGGGTCTGGAGGGTAAAGTGGGAGTTGGGGGCATGGTTTAAATATTTAATAAATACTGAAATAGTTTTAAATTAAATTAAATAGTGTTTAAATTAGTACCCTTAACAGTGTAGAGTGGAAAATATTACACATTAAAGGTGAGACTTAAAAAAGTATTTGAATCTATGTTACTTTACTATTCTTGATATTAGAAAAACATTACTATGGCTTTGAATTCTTTGGATTATAGATTGTACCCTTACTGGAGAAGGCAAATAAAAATGGCAAGTGTGATCCCACTATTCGAAGTTGTTTGGATATTTTAGCAGGCATTTATCTTTCTTTGAATCTAAAGAATCCCTTGAAGAAAGTCTTGGCAAGGTAAGGAAAAAAAGAAAAGTTAGACGTTGTAAATGTTTAATTTGACCAAAAGTAACCAGTGTTTAAGGTTCCCTCTATGGTTTGGTAAAACTGAACTGAAATGTATCACTTAGCAATTTCATTCATACAATTTCTTCTTTGTTTTGTTTATTTACTTATTTATTTATCATAACTCTTTAAAAATGTAAAAAAGCTTCTTAGGTCACAGACGTTAAAAAAATAGGCTGTAGGCTGTATTTTACAGACTCCTGGTTCAGTCCATTTGCATGTAATGCAATTATTGGTTAAGTTTAAATCTGTCATCCTGCTGTTTTTTCTGTGTCTCATCTCTTCTTGGTCTAAACAGATGTTTAAAGCATATATTCCTAAGCATACATTAGGAATATATTACCATATTACCTATATTACACAGGTAATACAGGAATATATGCTTAGTGTAGAAAGTTTAAGCAATATAGAAGTACACAAAATAAAAGGTGAGCCTTCCTTTTCAGTATTTCTGGCTTATCTTTTCTTAGTAAAGGTTATCACTTGACATTTTGGTGTTTCTAGACCTTTCCTTTGGGTTTAGTGTGTGTGTGTGTTATACTTTAGTTTTTATTTTTTATGTAAATGGGGTTATATTCTACATATTTCTCTGTAGGTTGTTTTTCACTAAGGAATGTCTTAGAGATATTTTCAGGTCAGTATAGTCCTTTTTTTTTTAATTGTGTTTAAAAAAAACCCACATAACGTAAAATTTACCATCTTAACCATTTTCGAGTGTACAGTTCAGTAGTGTTAAGTGTATTCACATTGTTGTGCTGTGGATCTCTAGAACTTCTCCATCTTACAAAACTGAAACTCTATACCCATTAAACAACTACTTCCTATTTCCTCCTCCCCCTAGCCCTTGGCAACCACCATTCTGCTTTCTTTTTCTATGATTTTGATTACTTTAGATACCTTGTATAAGTAAAACATTTGTATTTATCTTTCTGTGACTGACTTATGTCCTCAAGGTTCATCCATGTTGTAGCATGTGATAGGATTTCCTTCCTTTTTAAGGCTGATTAATACTCTATTGTATGTATATAGCACATTGTGTTCATCCATTAGTCTGTTGATAGACATTTGGGTTGCTTCCTCTTTTTGACTATTGTGAATAATGGACATGGTTGTGCAAATATCTCTTTGAGATCCTGCTTTCAGTTCTTTAGGGTATATAGCAATCCCCCGCAAGTGGGATTGCTGGATCATATGGTAATTTTATTTTTAATTTTCTGAGGAACTTCCGAACAATTTTCCATATGGCTGCACCGTTTTACATTTCCACCAAAAGCCTCATTCTTTCTAACAGCTAGATATTCCATAATATGTATGTACCGAAATTTATATGTGCCGTATTACATATTATTTAATCACTTCTCCATTGATGGTTTGTTTTCAAGTTTTCATTATTCCAGCAATGCTACAGTGATATTCTTAATTATGTATATAATTTTATATGTGTATTTCTCTGAAATGAATTCCTAGAAGAGGAATTTCTTGACCAAACTTAAGCCTATCAGAATTTTTGATAGATATTGCTAAATCGTAATCCTCAACACGATACCATGTTATACTCCTTCTAACAAGTGAATAAGAGTGCCTTTTTCTTCATATCTTTCCAACACTGAATAAAATCAATCTTTAAATCTTTTAAAATTTGGTAGGTGAAAAATGGTGTTATGTTATAACTTGCATTTGCCAGGTTACGAGTGTGAGTGAATATTTTTTATTTGTTTTAAATTTATTTATTTATTTATTTTTGGCTGCATTGGGTCTTCGTTGCTGCCCGCGGGCTTTCTCTAGTTGTGGCAAGTGAGAGCTACTCTTCGTTGCAGTGTGTGGGCTTCTCATTGTGGTGGCTTCTCTTGTGGAGCATGGACTCTAGGCATGCAGGCTTCAGAAGTTGTGGTATGCAGGCTCAGTAGTTGTGGCTCGCAGGCTCTAGAGCGCAGGCTCAGTAGTTGTGGCACATGGGCTTAGTTGCTCTGTGGCATGTGGGATCTTCCCAGACCAGGGCTTGAACCCATGTCCCCTGCATTGGCAGGTGGATTCTTAACCACTGAGCCACCAGGGAAGTCCCCAAGAGTCAATATTTTTTAACATGTGGATTTTGACTATTTTACTTTTTTTTGGTGATTACATATCTTAGTATGTTTTCTTGTTAGAATATCTTTTTTTTTCCTTTAAGCAAGTGTATTTATTGTGTCATAAGGCAAATGATCAAATACTGACCAGTTATAGGGTTTCGGTGAAGTAGTCAACAAATGTCATTGAATATCCTGATGTTTTCCATCTTTTTCTCATTGTTTGGCCCTATCTTCCCTCAGAGTTACAAGGGGCTAAAGCAGTTACAAGCACCTTATATAGACTTTACTGCAATTGGCAAAAAGAAAAAAAAAGGAAATTTCCTCCTCCGCATTTCTTTTTATTGGAGAGAAAAAACATTTTGTGGAAGGTCCCAGTAGACTTTTCATTGAAGGTCCTGTCGATATTCATTGTCAAGATTGGGTCATATACTTTCTCTCTCCCTCGTTGTAAAAAATGAGTTTCAGCTTGTATATGCTTTCTCTAATACAAGATTATATAAAATTACTTGTCTTATCTGAAAATACTCTTTTTGTTTGTTTAACTTTTAAATCTATCTGGTATTAAGTTTTGAGTGTAGTGTGAGATAGAGATCCAACTTAGTTTTCTTTTCTGTATGGGGAGCCACTTATCCCCAAACTGTTGAATAGTCCATTATTCACCACATATTTGAAATGCCATACTATTATGTTCTATGGTCTTGTATAAGCAAAGGTTTGATTTTAGACTTGGGTCTATTTGTTTACCCACCAACATCACACTTTTATTCACTATAGTTTGATACTATGGTTTAATTATATACTAGAACAAGTCATCTCTGTAGTGACTCTTGTTTTTCAGAATATTCTATTTTCAAATTTTTTTTTCCTTCCAGAAAAGCTTTAGAACTGTTGAGTCAAATTTTTTTTTAAAATGTTAATTTAGATTAACTGTGGTAAATTGGCATTAAATTTAATTTATCCATTCAGTAAATTTTTATTGATTATCTACCATGTGTCAAGTATTCTTCTAGGCATTGGGGAAACAGTGAATAGAACAGTCCAGAACAGAGGTTACTTCTAAGAGGAAGACAGAAGATAGATAAATAAGCAAAATATATAGGAATTAGAGGGCCTGAGTGCTATGGAGAAAAAGAAATAAAGCAGAGAAGTGGGAAAGGGAGTACCAAGGATGGGGTGAGTGTTACAGTTTAAACTGTAGTGATATAGTAGTGACTTCATACATCTTTGCTTAGTGTCATTGATAGGGTGATGTTTGAGATTGACCTGAAAGGGGTGAGGAAATGATTATTGGGTATATTTGAGGGAAGAGAGTTCCAGGTAGAGGAAATAACAAGTACAAAGACTTTGGCATGTTGTTGGAATGGAGGAAGGCTGTGTAGCTAGAGTGAAGTGAACAAGGATCAAGATGAGGCAGAGAGATAATGGTGGCCCCAGATCGTGTAGGGTCTCATAAGTCAATGTAATCTCTTTGGCTACTGCTTTGACTGAGAAGAACATTGTTGGATGGTTTTACGCAGAGGAGTAACATGTTATTTTAGTAATATCACTCTGGCTGCTCTGTTGAGAATAGTCTGCAGAATGGGAGGGAAGTAATATGGAAGCAGGGAGACCAGATGAGAGGGAGTTCCTGATCTGTCTTCTAGTGGTGTGATGTTATAATTTCCTGGCTGTATTTTGAAGGTGTCATTCAATATTTCTTCATTTATAATATTCCCCTCCCTCCCTACATATCCTTGTACATACTCTAAGGTTGTCAGATTTTTAATATTTGGTTCTTTTTCTAGCTCACTAAATGACCTACCTGAATTTTTTCTAACTGAGGCTACACAGAGTTTTACTTCTCGTCTTCAGGAAGAATTGAATACTACTACTGATCTATACTCTTATAGGAAAGTTATTGACAACATATCTTCCTGTATGGAGAACTTTGACTTGGGTAAGCCAGCTCTTTTCTAGTACTTTTTCTGGCTAACACCTGTCGTTACATCAGTGTTTTAAATGATGTTAATTTTGGTTCTGAAACTGCTTACCAGTGTTAATTTTTCCCCAACAGGTATATCAGGTGTTAATAATCTTCTTGAAAATGGTAAGTCCTATTATTTTATTTTATTCTGAGAGGTGACTGCTTGTGTAAGTCATTTTGGAACTGGTTCTTTTAAGTTTCTTGGCAACGGGTGGAGTACTGCAGATGACTAACGTACGTGGTGTGCCTTCCTTTTAAATTTCTACTTCTGTGATATCATTTTGGGTAGCAGTGATTTAAAATATTTTCTTGTGCTGAAGTCAAAGTTCACAGTTTTAAATTTCTGATTTTTCATTATATTCTTTTCGTTTCAGTGCTTCATTATCTACAGAAGAGTTTAATTGAAATCTCAGAAGAAAACAGGCAAGTGTTAACATGTTTCCATGCTTGTTTATGTGTGTGTGTACATTTGCAGTTGTGCATTGTGTTTGTACAAAGGAAATTGTATTGTATTGCTTGCTTTCTTTTATTTGGCTGCGCCATGCACCTTGCGGGATCTTAGTTCCCCAACCAGGGATTGAACCCATGCCCCCTGCAGTGGAAGCACAGTCTTAACCACTGGACTGCCAGGGAAGTCCCCACAAAGGAAATTTTTAAGAAGGGTCCAGAATGTGCTCCTTTCCATCCCTCTCCATTAATATTAGATGTAATTATTTAAATTTATTTTCTTGAGGTTTAATATTTAATTTTAAAAGATCCAATAAATTATCATGAGAATAAATGAGAAAGGGAAGAGCTTTTTCCTCTACTGGAGTGTTCCTTTTTCATAGCATCCTGTTTTTATTTTGTGGATGAAATATGCTCTGTTATCTCTCTGAGGATATTAATAATAAGGTTTTTTTTTAAGTTTTCTTATCTTTACATGGGTCTCTATTTCTTCCAACCTGCTTTTTTTCTGTTTGCTGGTTTTGGTCACTGTATTTGTTGCTAGAAGCTTTCCTTGGAAGTCTGGTGATCCTTGGCTGAGCACTTATTTAAGATTGGGGCCCTGAGAGTTGATTTGGATCTCTGTACGTATGGTTGGGGTTGATTGCAGGCTTTATTGTAGGCTAGTCTAGCTGGGCTGTTTCTTTGGGGGAACGCTTGATGCCAGTATCTTTAGGCCTTTTTGCATGGGTAGTGGATTTGCTATGGAAGAATCTTTCAAACCATTGGCTTAATATTCTGGTTGCTGAGTGAGGGAAGAAAGCTGAGATCTTGGCATTTAGCATTTATTGTGCATATATTTTCCTAATTCTCCTGTTTGCAATATGGCATCACTGCTTTAGGTGTGTGTGTTGTCTTCCTGTCCAGACACTTACTGTTTTACCTTCTCTGGACATAAAACAGTTGTTTACTAGCTTGGAGGTATGATCCACAGTTGTCATTCTCAGAGCGTAGCCACTCTTCCTGTTTTCATACCGACATTTAGCTCCACATCAAGGAGCAACTGGTGCCAACAATTTCTTAGTCTTTGGGGGCTGCAAATCGGGTTGCTCTCGGCTTGTTCTCTGACTTAGGATTCACCTTTCTTGATTCTGCTAAGTCAGTTATCACTCATCCATCTGCTCCTAAAATTTTAGTATTATTGTCTTTTGTTGCCCTAGTGTATTTATGTCTTTTTACGTTTTAAATCCCTTGGTTGTTGGTTTAGGGAGGTTCTGGGGGAAAGTAGAAGTAATATCTTTGTGCCATCTTTAACCCAAGTCTCCTTTTACCTTACCAGGAGCTCCTTCTCTGTTTCCTTCTAGGCTCTTCTTCTTCTGCTCATCTCTTAAATATGAGTTCTGTCCTTTTCATTCTGTTTGTTCTGACTGCTTAATATCATCCACTTCTTTGGTGTCAGCTACCATCTCTATACTTAGGATTCCCAGGCATCACTCCAAGTTAGATCTTTTCCTTGAGTGGTAGACTCATGTAGCAGTTGTCTCCTGGTTGTTTTACAGGGTGCCTCAAATTCAATGCATCCAAAAGAAAATTCACTGTCCTTTTATATATTGTTGTTTTACCCACAACCCCTGGTAACCTCTATGCTACTTTATGTCTCTTTGAATTTGCATATTCTAGATAAACTCGAATAAGAGGAATACAATGTTTGTCCTTTTGTGTCTGGCTTATTTTACTTATAATGTTTTAAGGGTTAATCTATGTTGTAGCATGTGTCAATTTCACTCCTTTTAATGGCAGAATATTCCATTTTATATATAGGCCACATTCTGTTTATCCATTCATCTGTTGATGGACATTTGGGTTGTTTCTGCCTTTTGGCTAATGTGAATAATGCTGCTATAAACATTGGTATACCAGTATCTGCTTGAGTCTCTACTGTCAGTTCCTTTGGGTATATACTTAGGAGTAGAATTGCTGGATCATATAGTAATTCTATGTTTAACTTTTTGAGGAGCGAGCCCCCAAACTGTCTTCCCTGACTTTTGTTTTAATATTATCATTGCTCTTGTGTTCTGCTATGTTGAGAATAGACTGAGAAGAGCAAGGATAGAAGCTGGGAGACCAGTTAGGAGGCTATTGCAGTAATAGTAATGCAAGGGAGAGATGAGGGTGGCTCAGGCCAGGAGTAGCAGTGGAGGTGGTCTGATTCTAGATACATTTTGAAGGTAGAACCAACAGGATTTTCTTACAGATGGGACGAGTGAGAGAGGAGTCAAGGATGACTGCCAAGTTTTTGTAGAATAGAGATCCTAGCAGGTGGAGCTGGTGTGGAGTTGTGGATAAGTTCACGTAGTTTGAGATGTCTGTCAGACATCCAGGTGAAGATGTTGAGTAGGAAGTTGCACACACAAGCCTGGAATTGGAAAAAGAAGTCTGGGCTGGAGATGAAAATTGGGGAGTTGTCAGCATATAGACTATAATTTTAAGCTTATGAGCTAGATGAGCTCAGCATCAAGGGAATGAATTAGGTGGACAGAAGAAGTAAAGACTGGGTTGCGGTGAGCTCACATAAAGACATAAGGGAGAAGAAGATGAACTAGCCAAGGTGTCTGAGAAGGCTCAACAATAGTGAAGTAGGAGAAAAACCTAAGGGCGCCTGGCATCTTGGAAGCCGGATCAAGGAAGTTACAAGGTTAGGGAGTGTTCAGATTTAGAAATTATGTCATTTATTCTTTTTTTTTTAATTGAAGTATAGTTGATTTACAACGTTGTGTTAATTACTGCTGCACAGCAAGGTGACTCAGTTATACATATATATATATATATATATATATGTATATATATATACACACACACATTCTTTTTCATATTCTTTTCTATTATGGTTTATCATAGGATATCGAATATAGTTCCCTGTGCTATACAGTAGGACCTGTTGTTTATCCCTTCTATATATACCAGTTTGTATCTGCTAATGCCAAACTCCCAATCCATCCCTCCTCCACTCCCCGTCCCCGCTTGGCAACCACCAATCTTTTCTCTATGTCCGTGATTCTGTTTCTGTTTCATGGATACGTTCATTTGTGTCATATTTTAGATTCTACATGTAAGTGATAGCATATGTATTTGTCTTTCTCTTTCTGACTTCCTTCACTTAGTATGATAATCTCTAGTTGCATCCATGTTGCTGCAAATGGCATTTTGTTCTTTTTTTATGGCTGAGTAGTAGTCCGTTATATATATATGTACCACATGTTCTTTATCCATTCATCTGTCGGTGGACATTTAGGATGTTTTCATGTCTTGGCTATTGTGAGTAGTGCTGCTATGAACATATGGGTGCATGTATCTTTTTGAATTATAGTTTTGTCTGGATAACTGCCCAGGAGTGGGATTGCTGGATCATATGGTAATTCTATTTTTAGTTTGCTTGGGAAACTCCATACTGTTTTCCACAGTGACTGTACCATTTATTCCTGATTCGTTATTTTTACTCTAAAAAGAAGAAGTGAGGTTAGTCATTAGCTGAGAAAATGGGAGAATTTTGAGGTAAGTTAAGAGTGTTGGAAGTTTGCAATAAATGTCTGCATAACTGGAATATTTATGGGAATGGAAGAGAGGCATAAATGTTGATTATAATCTAAAATTGATTTTGGCCCTTTGATTGAGGGATTATTTTGGAGAGAGATAGAAAAGGTGACATTTTAATTTGACTTTTCTTTTGTAATAATTTCTTTTCTTTGTTGTAGAAAATTGGCTGGAAATCATATTGTTCAAACTCAGTTGATGAATGACTTGTTGGTAGGCATTAGAGTTTCAGTGATGTTAGTACAGAAAGTACAAGGTTTCCAGAGACTTCATTTGAAGAGTTCTCCTACATGGCAAAGTATGTGTGGATTGCTGAGTATCTTTACCAAGTTTTTAAGCGATGGTAAGTATAAGACATACAAATGATGATTACAATTGAGTGTCAATCACTTTGCTACTAATGGTATGAAATATTTGATACTTAACTGAAATATAGAACTTCCTCTCCCCCAGCCCCTCAAAGTGGCGAAAGGTTCTGGATTACAGTTCAACAAGGGATAACATTGAAGGACTTTTCTAAATGTGTGTATGTGTGTGTGCATGTGTGTATTGTATACAAAGAAGAAAACCCAACAATCTTAGAGTTGAAAAGCCACAGACTTTAAAAAGCAAAAGAAAGTTCTTGAGAAATTTCCAAATTTGGAGGTACGATCTGGAAAGATTAGTGTAACCCATGCATTTCTCCTTAGCAGCAGGTGTTACCTTCAGAAAATGACAGTGGTCATTGTCGGGCTGGTCATTATTCCTCCTTATACCTCATGTTGCTTCTATCCATATGAACTGTACCACCACGAAACCAAGTAGGTAATGAGAGGAAGTGCCTTTTTTTTTTTTTTGTCTATTTAGTAAAAATATTTAATGCTGCCAAAAAGTGTAAAAATACAGTAGGAGTGGCAGTACAGCACCAAGTAGTCTCTCCTAATTTATTTCTTTTATATCTTTCTACATTTTCATACATGCATTGAAAAACTTCACAATGCGCAAAATTAGAGGGTTCTGCAAAGTCTTCTGCTGGTCGTGGTTGCTCTTTGTTCCCCTGGATGTAAGGTTTACTTTGTAAACAGACAAATGTGAGGCAATCTACTGGCTTATCAAGGAGAGGAAGTGTCTTTTTATAAAAGTGTTTCAACTAAGGAGTTAAAATGAAATGCTAGAATTAGAATATCACCATTTTGTTACCCCCAGTGACTTGAGGTAGGCATTAGGCATCAACAGCTGCTAACATTACAGAAACAGACAACCAGACAACATGTGCCTCTTACTTTTGAGTCTTGCTTTTACCACTTGTAGTTCCCAGAGGAACTGAACTTGAGACTGACCCCGTCTCTAGGTCACCTGCCATTTTGCAGGAATTACAGAGGACAGAAGAAAGTGTTGAACCACACTAGGAGTAAACATCCAGATCATGGGAAACTCTGCAGGTTAAAAGGACAGAGTTCTTCAACAGAAATTATAATAAAAAGGACGGAAGGGGCACCTGTAGATTAAAGGACATATCAAAAAAATTTTAAATGGGCGAGACTATAGTGTCTAGGGATGCACATTTGATTAATGAAACTATTTAAAAATAATAAGGCAGTCATTACTGTGAAAGTCAGGATAATGCTTACTCAGGGTGAGAGAGAGGAGCTTGTGATCGGGGTGAGGCATGTGGATGAGCCCTCTGGGCTGGGTGGCCAGGCCTTGGATGGTGGGTACAAGGGTGTTAACCTTCTAATAATTCATTAAGCTTTACATTTGCTTTGGATGTTTTCTGTATCTGTGTGTTATATTACAATAAGATTAGCAAAAATGTTATACTAAACATATAAGTATCTACATAAAAAGCTGTATTACCTTTTCACCCTTTACCTCCTATTCTATATGGTAATGTATGTATGAATATTAACTTAATTAAAAAAACATTAATAGGATCTGTTCAGAGCTCTTGCTTGTAAAAAAACAGTAACTGACTCTGATTTTGCTAGGCTGTTGGGAAAAAAATAGTATCTCATTGTTTATATGTTCTTAACCCTGGTAACTAGTGAGAGTCCTAACTATATTGTCTCGTTACTATTTCTTTTCTTTCCTCTCCTTTCCTTCCTTCCTTCCTTCCTTCCTGCCTTCTTTCCTTTCTCTCTCTCTCTCTCTCCCCCTCTCTTCATTCCTTCCTTCCTGCCTTTCTTCCTTTGCCTAGGATCTCAGATAAGTATTAAACGGAAAATAAAGTTCCTTTTATTAAGGCATAATTTACAGACATGTTTGCAGAAGATATTTACATTTTAAAAGAGGAATTTATAAATCTAAAAAAAAAAGACTTCAGTGAAGTACAGAGAAGACATGAATTTAATGTGAGGCAACCTCATTTCTGAAAAGTTGATGGCCCCTAATCAATGCTGTTCTTCCCTAGGATTTTAAAGCTTCATGTATCAGTAAAGTGCTTAGCTGTAAGTAACAGAAAGCTGAACTTCAGGGATTTAATTAAATGTGCCTCCCCACATAAGGATAAATTCAGAGGCAGGTGATCCAGAACTACTGTAGGCAGTCTGGGACCCAAACATTTCTGCTTTTCTGCTGTGCTGTCTTCAGCATGTTGGCTTTCATCCATATGTTTGTTGTTTCGTGGTTACTATATGACTGCTTTGTCTCCAGACCCCCTGTCTGTGTTCAGGGCAGGAAGGAAGACCAGTTGCATCTTTACCTTTAATCTGGAAGAACAAAAATAGCCAAAAGATTTCTGCTTACATCCCATCGGCCTGAATCCTCATATGGTACCTTTAGTTGCAAGGAAGATTGAGGAAACAGATATCGTGTCTTTGGCTGGGCACGTGGATCTCCCAGAGTCATAGTTCGTTAACAGGGATAAAGGGCAGAACAGATTTTTGGAAGATAGCTTATAGTAGGTATTCATAATTCTTACCCCAAAGTGAATAATTCACTGTATTATTTTGTTTACTTTCTCACAAACCAGAGGCTAATAGAAAACAAAAAGAAGATAGTAAGCCAGGATTGTTTGGTTACATTGGGTACAGTGCCAGTGAGAGCCAAGTTTGTAATTAGTACTGATGTGGACTCTTTACACAAGCCCTGAAATCACTTTAAGAAAAAGTAATGTATCATGGGGATTGGGATGCAGAGGCATCAGTGGAAGGGAGGGAATAGGAGGTATTGCTGCTAGATGTGCTGGGAGGGAGTAGATGGAGAGGAAGAGAGAGTGGATGTTAGAGGAGAAAGGAAGGAATCACATTGATTATTTGTGTGCTGGGCATAAAAGCCTTTATCTTCATTTATTTCAACCTTACAACAACTGTGTCAGGTAGGAGTTATATTTTTCCCATTTTACAGAAGAGAAAGCTGAATCCCTGGGAAGTTAAATAACTTAATCAAGGCCTATCCACCTAGGAAGTGGTCAAGCTAGAAATTGCACCCAGGACTGTCTGACACCACGGCATCTGCTCTTTCTACTGTACCACAGTATCCATCATCATTTAATACATGCTTTCTACTTTTTTGCCAAATAGATGACCTCTTACAGACGATTCAGAGTACATCTGGATTAGCTGTTATTCTTTTTATTAAGGCTATGTTTCATCCACCTGAAAAGATTCCTGATTTGGTAAGTCCATCTCCTTTTTAGAATTGTACTTTATTGATAGTTAGACACGTTTTTCTTTCTTTTTTTTTTTTCTTTTTTTTTTTTTACGGTACGCAGGCCTCTCACTATTGTGGCCTCTCCCATTGCGGAGCACAGGCTCCAGACGCGCAGGCTCAGCAGCCATGGCTCACAGGCCCAGCCGCTCCGCGGCACATGGGATCTTCCCGGACCGGGGCACGAACCCGCGTCCCCTGCATCGGCAGGCAGACTCTCAACCACTGCGCCACCAGGGAAGCCCAGACATATTTTTCTTTTTAAGATTTTTTAGATGTGGACCATTTTTTAAAGTCTTTATTGAATTTGCCACAATACTGCTTCTGTTCTATGTTTTTTTGGTTTTTTGGCCTCGAGACATGCAGATCCCAGCTCCCAACCAGGGATCAAACCCACACCCCCTGCATTGGAAGGCAACGTCTCAACCACTGGACCACCAGGGAAGTCCCAACACATGTTTTAAAAAATATTTTTAGGGACTTCCTGGTGGCGCAGTGGTTAAGAATCCGCCTGCCAATGCAGGGGGCACGGGTTCGATCCCTGGTTCGGGAAGATCCCACATGCTGTGGAGCAACTAAGCCGTGCGCCAGAGCCTGCAAGCCACAATTACTGAGCCCTCATGCCACAACTACTGAAGCCCATGCGCCTAGAGCCCATTCTGTGCAACTAGAAGCCACTGTAATGAGAAGACTGCGTACCACAGCGAACAGTAGCCCCTGCTCGTCGCAACTAGAGAAAGCCTGCACGCAGCAACGAAGACCCAACGCAACCAAAAATAAGTTAATTAATTAGAAAAAGTTTTTTTAAAGAAGTGAATTTAAAAAAGTTTTTTGCATAGTCAGAATATTTCTGGTAACTTTTTTCCCTTATAATAAGTGACTTCCAAAAATTTGGATAAAGCAGAAAGAAGACAATAATAGTCACCTGTAAATCTGTCTCACAAAGATAATCATTATCAACATTTTGGGGTGTATATCCTTGTTTTTTTCTAGTGTTGTTTGTTCAGTTCCATCTCTCAGTATCGTAAAAGATATTTGTGTTATTAAAATTAGAGATTAATGTATAGATATATACAGTAATAACTTTTTGATAAATGTTATCTTTATTAAGAGTAACCCAAATATTGTACTAGAATCAATTGTTCAGGGAATTTGATTGTATGGAAGGTGTAAGTTGATAATACAGTTCTTGTATTTAGTACTAGCAGTTTTTTTGTTCCTTACTGTTTTATCTAGGAACTTATTTTAGTTCTTTACTAAGAGCAAAATGGCTTTATACAAAATAGATGTATACTGTTTTATGAGCTCACACAAAGTAATTATCATTGGATAAAGTTAAAAATTTTAATTTCTCAAATCACCTCTAAAAAAGCATTAGTTAATAATCTCATCCACCTGCAGGTGGTAATGTGTTGTGCTCTCCCAGTACATTCAAACCAGCAAAATGGTTCATGTATTTAGATTCAATTTTTTTCCTCTTGATATAATAATTTTAACACTTGTGGGTTTTTCACCTTTAGATTCAGTGTTTTTCCTAGGACATTTCAGGGAAAAGAGAATTTTGGATTTATGTTTTGGGATATCTGGACAGTTTTAGAAGCTTTATGTGTATCAGCTCTGTCATATTTTTCCAGATTAGTAGTTTGCTCCTCCGTTCAGTGGACCACACCAGCATCCCCGAGTGGCTTTCGAACTGCTGCAGGAGCCTTTGTGGTGCTGATGTCTCCCAGTCAGCTCTCTTATTCCTGTGTCAGGGGACACTCACCATGTTGGATTGGCAGGATGGGAGGATGGGCCCCAGTGGGGAGGCGCTGCTCTTGGATACTGTGCATGTTCTGTTCACCTTGAGTTCACAGTGAGTTTTGTCTCATATTTTGCTTTGCTTGTCAGACATTTAAAAGATGGCAGCTGAGCTGGCTTACTTAGTAATTCAATGAAAAGTGGTCAGGATAGGGCTTCCCCGGTGGTGCAGTGGTTGGGAGTCTGCCTGCCGATGCAGGGGACACGGGTTCGTGCCCCGGTCCGGGAGGATCCCACGTGCCATGGAGCGGCTGGGCTCGTGAGCCATGGCTGCTGAGCCTGTGCGTGCGGAGCCTGTGCTCCGCAACAAGAGAGGCCACAACAGTGAGATGCCCGCGTACCACAAAAAAAAAAAAAAAAAGTGGTTAGGATAATCTTAAATTAAAAGGGAGATATGTGTAGGGACTGAAGTGGGTATGAAAGTAGAACAGGAGAAGATGGGATGATGGGAGAGAGAGAGAGAAATTATTGGTGCAGGTTAACCTGTAGCGAACACTTGTAAAATTAATTTTAACCTTCAGTCTTGCATTGGATAATGCAAGCATTTAAAAAAAATTATAAGCACTTCTATACATATAATGCTTTAGAGTTTACGAATAACTTCAGCATAGGTAGTTCAGTGTGATCCTCACATGTCTGATAGATAGGATAGGAAATCTAATCTGTTGAATGGGTAAAGTGAAGCTTAGAAAAGTAAATGCTTACCTAATAGCATATTGCTTTTAAGCACCTAAGCCAGAAATGTAATGAGGTCTTCTGACTTCACTGGATTGTATTTTGTGTTTTTTTGATATAAGTTGTGCATATTTTAAAGTAATTTAAAAATTATTCTTCATTGTTTATTTTATAATGGTTTATTGAGATATAATTTACATACCATATAATTCACCTATTTAAAGCATGTAGTTCAATTTTTTTTTAGTATGTATATTTACAGCGTTGTGCAGCTATCACCACAGTCAACTTTAGAATATTTTCATTACCCCAGAAAGAAGCCCCATTCCCACTAATATTCCCTAGCCCCTCAGTATATTTTAAAACACCTGTGAAAGATGCATCTCAGTCAAAATAATGAACATTTCCATCAC
Source organism: Aethalodelphis obliquidens (assembly GCF_003676395.1). Lineage (NCBI taxonomy): Eukaryota > Metazoa > Chordata > Mammalia > Artiodactyla > Delphinidae > Aethalodelphis > Aethalodelphis obliquidens. The sequence goes on from NW_020837956.1 coordinate 8,579,790, forward strand.
CTGCAAAAGTTTCCCTGTGTCCTTTTATGGATTAGTTTTTACGAAATGGAAAGATTCACATGCAAATTTGAGATCTGTTTTGGCTTTGTAATTTTTTGTTGTAAATTTAATAATGATTCAATTTTCTGATCATTCTTTATATTTTGTATTGATATTTTTAAAGTCTGAGTGATTATAAAATGAAATTCCTTTTACTAGTCAGTATAAAATAATATGACTTATTTTTCTTCAGGATCAAGGAGTCAACTCTGGAAATGTTTCTGTCTAGAATTTTGGCATCTTGGACTAATTCAGCTATACAAGTCCTTGAATCAAGTTCCCCAAGCCTAAAGGACCGTCTGAATGGGAATTCAGATGTGGTTAGGAGACTCTTGGAATATGTCTATACCCACTGGGAACATCCATTGGATGCTTTGAGACACCAAACCAAAACCATATTCAGAAATATTCTCCAAATGCACCAGCTTGCCCTGCAAGAGTCAGGTTCAGATTTGGCTGCTGATGGTTTCATTTTTCAACTGACTGAGAGTCTTCTGCGATTGGAATGGCATAGTAAAGGAAAGTACACATGCCTTGGTTGTTTAGTAGATTACATAGGAATTGAACATATTTTGGCATTAGCTAAAACTATTCCATCGCAAATCTTAGAGGTGATGGGGGACCAGTCCTTGGTGCCTTATGCAAGTGACCTCTTGGAAACCATGTTTAAAAGTCATAAGAGTTGTTTGAAATCCCAGGCTGTTGACAGCACTTGGATTGACAAGTGGCATGAGACTTGGGTTTCTCCTCTCCTGTTTATACTGTGTGAAGGAAATCTGGATCAAAAATCTTACGTGATTGATTATTACTTGCCAAAATTATTGAATTGCAACCCTGAAAGCTTAAGCTACATGGTAAAGATTCTTCAGACTTCTGCTGATGCTAAAACTGGTAAGAAAATGAATTTTTTTGTTTTAGTAATTTCTAGTTAGGATGCTTAACTTTAGGTACCTAGGCAAATTTAAATATTATCATTTCTGTTAATAGTAAAGGAGGATATTAAATATAGAAATTTTGGGTTGAAACGAATGTTCCTGTACCTAGCTGAATAGAGTTTTTTGGCTGAAGTCATTTCTACAGGCTAAGGATTGATCCCAGTTATGATTATGAGGTTTCCTTTATTACTAGGTTTTAATTCATTTTACCAAGTTTTTATTATTTGGTTGTCAGACTGGAGTAAACGTTTGTGTGTTTTATATAATTTGCTTATTCAGGTGATTGAAATAGTAATTAAAAGTTGTTTTAGGCAAGGTTAAAGACAGGTAAATTGGCAGTAGCAAGTATTTGTCTCTGGGAAAGAGATAAAAAATTTAGAAGCATGACCCCAGGAAACAGCTCTCTCTGGTCATTTAGAATAAGCATAAACATCCCACTGAAACTCAGTAACCTTGAAAGAATCACTGCATTGAAGCATAATTTAGTAATTGAGATATAAAACGATGATCCTGACTCCTCATGTAAATCTTAAAATTATCATATTCTGTTTAACAAAGCAGGAATATGGTACCCTCCACCACATTTTAAGAGTATTTCTAACTAAAATTTAAGTTAAAATCTTTCAATCCTTCAAAGAATAACCATGAGATAGCTGGAAAATTTGATTCCTGTGCACAAAAATGAGCCTTACTTATAATTTTTAACAATAATCATCCTTGCATTTTTGAGAAGCCGTCTAAAGCTGAGGATCCGTGAATCTGTTCTGAAGCTAGGCAGTCTTTATTTTAAATCAAGATGTCCTGTGAGCCAGAGCTCCCTGTCCCCTTAGTAACGGCTGATGTCCTGGACTCTGAAAGCATCAGGTTCTTTGTGATCCCCCTTTTATCTCCTTTGCTAAGAAGAAACAGTAACTCCAAAATATACAGATAGGTTCAGTGTTTGTTTTTAGAGAAATAATGGTCTTTAGCCACTGAAGTGTTTTTCCTATTTTCGGCTGAAAGTCATTTTAGTTATTTTTATTGTTTTAAATATTGCTTCATGGGCTTCCCTGGTGGCGCAGTGGTTGAGAGTCTGCCTGCCGATGCAGGGGACACGGGTTCATACCCGGTCCAGGAAGATCCCACGTGCCGCGGAGCGGCTGGGTCCGTGAGCCATGGCCGCTGAGCCTGCGCGTCCGGAGCCTGTGCTTCGCAACGGGAGAGGCCACAACAGTGAGAGGCCCGCGTACCACAAAAAAAAAAAAAAAAAAAAAAGATAAATATTTCTTCACTTGATTTTTTTCCTGATTGACGTGATGGTCTATTTTCTGTCAAGGGAAAGGTAAAAATATTAGCCAAAAATTATGATTTTTTTAAGTTAACAATAAGTGGATTATGCTTACTGAAATTATTGATTTAAGAACTATTAAATCCTTTTCAATAATGATTTTATAATAGAAACACTAATTCATGTTAGAATTTAGCTTAAAATATGATTTTTGTTTCTTGAAATGTTAACTGGAAACATGTGAATTTTGTAGTTTTTAAATAGCACAGTAGTGGTCTTTGTTACTGTGTTTTGAACCAAGAGTAATCTTTTCCATCCTTAGGGTCTTATGACAGCAGAGGGGCTCTGGGAGCTTTGATGGCTTGTCTACGAACAGCTAGAGCTCATGGACATCTTCAGTCTGCAACTGATGCCTGGAGGGACCTTGTGTCCAGTGCAAGAATAAAGCAAGGCTTAATTCATCAGCACTGCCAAGTAAGTAAACAGAATAACTGGGAATTCATACATGCGGTAGATCCCTGATTCATTTAACAGTGCGATATAGAAGCCCCTACATTATGCCCAGCACTGTTTTAAGGGCTCCATAAGAAGGATGAATAGAAAGGGAAGAGTATAGACATTGCACTCAGGCTGCTTAAAGTTTAGTTGAGAGAATAAGGAAACCTGCCTAAGACAACTGGAAACTCTTAAAAGACAATGCAGGTACAAGTGTACCTTTATGCATAAAGACTGGGGAAGCTTAGAAGAGATTGATCTGAGTATAGATGGTGGTTGAGTAGGAAAGTGATAAATGTGATCTGAGGAGGGGAAGCACTGGCGCCTACTCAAAATGGAAGGACACAGTAAACAAGGGCTGAAGGGTGACTAAAGACATCGTTTGGCAGGAGTGGAGTATTTTGTCCATTTTATGGAAGCCTCCAATGCTTGGTTGAAGACTTCAGATTTTATCCAGTTGGTAACTGGGAAGCAGAGCCACTCTGCCTTCAGCCAGGAAGTGGCATAAATGGAAACAGATATGAGTTTCCAGAGTGGGAGCAAAAAGAAACCAGTGAGATGTTCAAGACAGTAATTGGAGAGTGAGATGATGTGGTCCTGGGGCAGAGTGGTCACTGAGAAAAAAGAATGAAGTTGAGCATTACTGTGGAATAAGAATCTCTAAGATTTTTGACTTTAATAAAATACCCAATTTACACATTTAATAAAATAATTTTATAGGAAATAACCACAGGAACTTTAGGATTATGGAACCTTTCTGAAGTACACATGGGTAAACTGAGATTTACCTTCCCTCCCCCCCCCACCTTTGGTAGCCTGTGTAAGTAATTAAACCCGTCAAGTGGTTTAGGCTTTGCTTATTTCATTGAAAAATTAACATTTCATTGCTTGGTGTATTTTAGGTACGGATCGATACGTTAGGCTTGCTTTGTGAAAGTAATCGAAGCACAGAAATTGTTTCCACAGAAGAAATGGAGTGCATTCAGTTCTTTATCACATACAATCTTAACAGTCAGTCTCCAGGAGTGCGGCAACAGATTTGTTCTCTTCTTAAAAAGGTAAAATTTCTCCTCAGAAAGTGTAGGAAAGTGGTGAACTTTGCTCTGGAATTATTTTTAAAAAGAGCCCAGATCCGAGGAGAGTGTGGGAATAAGGGTCATGGGATTGGAGTACCACAGCTCTTCATGGCCCTTCTGTGAACGCTTTGTTCTGTGATTCCATAAAGTTCATATTTGGGGTTAAAATCCAGAGTGAAAAGTCCTTTCACTTTGGTGTAATAAGTCAGCCTTGAACTCTTTTTTTGAAAGGAAAAAAAAAATCTAGCACTGGAGTTTTCAGGGTATAAGGTATTTTAAGAAAACTTTAGTAAGAGGAGGAAGGATGTCTTTGTATTTTTATTGTTCCTGTAAGTGCCTCAAGAAATAGTCATTATTGAATAATTCAGCTTGAATTAATCACCTGATACACTTCTAGGGTGAAGAGTGGGTAGAGAGTAGAAGTGAGTATATCATCTTTAGGTTCATGCTGACCTAAAGGAAATAGAACTGTGGCTTTATGACTATGGATTCTGATTTGCAGTAATATTTGGTTTTTGGTTTTTAAAATGTAAAGGTTAATTTTCTGTTGAGTTTAAAAACCAGTATTCCCCTTGCCTGATGTTTTAGTCTAAAGAATTTAGAAAGTTCTTCCTTTGCCTTTTAAGCTGATGTTTAAGGTTAATGTGGCTTATGTATGCTTCATTTTTCTTCTTCTCAAAGTTGTTTTGTAGGATACAGGAAAGTTCTCAGGTACTTTATAAACTGGAACAAAGTAAATCCAAACATGAACCAGAGAATGAGTTAACCAGACAGCACCCTTCTGTATCTTTACAGCAATATAAGGTAGGTGATAAATTTCTAGATATACAGATTTTTAAGAAACCTAAAACAATTTTGAATAAACATTAAAGAGAAGTAAATACTCTTGGTGAATAGTATTTCTGTGCTTTTTTCCTTCAAGCTGGGTTGTACATATTCCTTCTAGTGCTTTGGAACTTCTCTTAAGGTAGCCTGAGTTGCGGAACCAGTGCTGGACTTGAAATCTGTTATAGAATAACATTCTGGGAAAACTGGACAGCTACATGTAAAAGAATGAAATTAGAACACTCCCTAACACCATACACAAAAATAAACTCAAAATGGATTAAAGACCTAAATGTAAGGCCAGACACTGTAAAACTCCTAGGGGAAAACATAGGCAGAACACTCTGACATAAATCACAGCAAGATCCTTTTTGACCCACCTCCTAGAGAAATGGAAATAAAACCAAAAATAAACAAATGGGACCTAATGAAACTCAAAAGCTTTTGCACAGCAAAGGAAACCATAAACAAGACGAAAAGACAACCCTCAGAATGGGAGAAAATATTTGCAAATGAAGCAACTGACAAAGGATTAATCTCCAAAATTTACAAGCAGCTCATACAGCTCAATATCAAAAGAACAAACAACCCAATCCAAAAACGGGCAGACAACCTAAATAGACATTTCTCCAAAGAAGATGTACAGACTGCCAACAAACACATGAAAGGATGCTCACCATCACTAATCATTAGAGAAATGCAAATCAAAACTACAATGAGGTATCACCTCACACCAGTCAGAATGGCCATCATCAGAAAATCTACAAGCAATAAATGCTGGAGAAGGTGTGGAGAAAAGAGAACCCTTTTGCACTGTTGGTGGGAATGTAAATTGATACAGCCACTATGGAGAACAGTATGGAGTTTCCTTTAACAAACTAAAAATAGAACTACCATATGACCCAGCAATCCCACTACTGGGCATATACCCTGAGAAAACCCTAATTCGAAAAGAGTCACGTACCACAATGTTCATTGCAGCTCTATTTACAATAGCCAGGACATGGAAGCAACCTAAGTGTCCATCAACATATGAATGGGTGAAGAAGATGTGGCACATATATACAATGGAATATTACTCCGCCATAAAAAGAAACGAAATTGAGTTATTTGTAATAAGGTATCGGATGGACCTGGAGACTGTCATACAGAATGAAGTAAGTCAGAAAGAGACAAAACAAATACCATATGCTAACACACACATATATATGGAATCTACCAAAATTAAAAATTGTTCTAAAGAACCTAGGGACTGGACAGGAATAAAGACTCGGACGTAGAGAATGGGCTAGAGGACACGGGGAGGGGGAAGGGTAAGCTGGGACAAAGTGAGAGAGTGGCATGGACATATATACACTATCAATTGTAAAATAGATAGCTAGTGGGAAGCATAGCATAGGGAGATCAGCTCGGTGCTTTGTGACCACCTAGAGGGGTGGGATAGGGAGGGTGGGAGGGAGACACAAGAGCAAGGAGATATGGGGATATATGTATATGTATAGCTGATTCACTTTGTTATACAGCAGAAACTAACACACTATTGTAAAGCAATTATATTCCAATAAAGATGTTAAAAAAATAGAATAACATTCATGAGCTAACCTCGATGTTTTACAGCTTATGTGAGCCAGATGAATTTAGTACTTTAAAAAAAGGTAATTGGCAGCCCTGATTCCTCCACCCCTCCCCGGGGTAGATGACTGCTGCATCTGAGTGTGTTTCCCCTTTCATCTAACATGATTTAACAGTAGCTTGATGTTTGTGACTCCTGGCCCATGGTCCAGTTACAGAGCTTCCTCTCTATCCTGTTTTTTGGAGTGAACTTGAAGAATAGGACTGGATTTCAGGCCACCAGGTTAATGTCATGGATGGATCCCCAGTTATAGCAGCTCCAGTCTGGGCCAGGGCTCAGCTTGACCACCTTCAATTTCTGTCCCATCGGAACAGAATGAGCTTTCACTGGTTTCTTACTCCAAATCTTTCCTCTCAGAAGCAGATGCTTATTTTCTCCTAAGACCCAGATAGAGGACAGAGCTCATCTATTTTATTTCATTTAGGGAAACAAGTATAATAAGTGATATATTGGAACCATGCTATACTTACTACCTACTAAAGGTTAAAAATCATCTAAAGAAGAACATTCCTATACAAAGCTGAAATCAGCTTCATCTTCGTAAAATCTCAACAACAAAAGATGAGAAAGTCACAACCTAAACTTGAAGGACATGATCAGTAACAATTCTGCCACTGACTACTTGGCTTACTTTCATGAGTCTACTTAGCTATAAGTGGGATGAGTAACCTCTGTGAAATGGTTAGTTTTGAGGATTAAACAAGAAATGTTCTTTGCAAACTCTAGATCACTCTAAAAAGCCTTCCTGGGCATCATTAAAAGTAACTAGAGTACAGAGCATTTACTGTGTGTGTGTAACAGTTATGTTTTAGCCCTTTTTAGATCATTGCTAGATGATCTCAGAAACACCTTGCTTCTTTTTGCAAGGGATAAAATGACATTTGTGAAATCTCAATTAGGTACTTAGAAACACAAAACTGATTTTGTGGTGTGACATTCTGAATTTTCATGTATGCGTGGTTTCTTCGTTTTGCTTATGAATATATATTTTTTGAAAACCAGTCCTTTAGAGTCTTGATCTGAGTCAGTCTCATAGTTCTGATATTTTCTCCCACCTGTAGGCTCTTGTGGCTTTTGGAGGTTGCAACTTCGGAACTGTTGTATCATCGTCATTAGAATAGTGGGTGTCGTGTGCGGTGTGTGGTGGACTCAGTGCCAGTCAACAGACTAAGTGCTGGGAGAAGAGAAGGCTATGAGTGGGAAAAGGTGTCTTCTAGTCTAGTGAAGGAGGTTATTTCATACTCTAGTATAATAGAGTACTTAAAAATTTTAGCTAGAGTACTTTCAAGTATAAAATGCTTTAGATCTGTGTTCTCCTTTAATCTTTAATAATGAAACTGTGAGATGGGCATTATTATCCTCACTTAACAAGTCAGATAAGTGAAGCTTGGAAAAGTTGAATGAGCAAACTATCCAAGGGTCCTCAGCCAGGAAGTGGTAGAGCCTGACTACAATCTATATCTGCTCTGGACAACCAAATCGGAATAGTTTCTTCCCTAGTACCAGCTTGAGGGAAGGCTTGGAGGTAAGACAGTACAGGGAAAATTTGGAGAATGGTGAATTCACTAGTATGAATGACATATAAGATACCTGAGGGACAGAGGATTTTTTTTTTTGGCCACGCCCCACAGTATGTGGGATCTTAGTCCCCCAACCAGGGATCAAACCCATGCCCCTTGCATTGGAAGCGCAGAGTCCTTTTTTTTTTTTTAACTCTTTGTTTTTTAAAAAAATATTTATTTATTTATTTGGCTGTGTCGGGTCTTAGTTGCAGCATGCAGGATCTTTCGTTGCAGTGCACAGGCTCTTTCTTGCGGCGTGCAGGCTTCTCTCTCATTGTGGTATGTGGGCTCTAGAGTACACGATCTCTCTAGTTGTGGCACGTGGGCTCTAGAGCACTCGGGCTCAGTTGTTGCAGCATGCGAGTTCCACGGCATGTGGGATCTTAGTTCCCCAGTGAGGGATCGAACTCGTGTCCCCTGCATTGGAAGACAGATTCTTAACCACTGTACCACCAGGGAAGTCCCCGGACAGAGGAATTGAATAATGGGAAATGAGTTAGAAAATCAATTTGGGGATGGGTAGCAGAGAGTTTTGAATGCTAGGCCATGGTATCTGGAATCCTCACCAAGGACATTAAAAGGGACTAGAGCATATATTGAGCCCTTACTATGTGTGTAGTACAGTGTGTTCAGGACATAAATGTCTAAATTGTGGTTCCTGCCTCCATTGTGGTTACAGTCTGGTTGAGGGAAAGAACAACTATATCTGAAAATACAATTGACAGTGCAGTTAGGATAAGATAAATCCTAAAGGATGAACTTGTTGCCATTTAATGTGAATACTATACTACTCATTTATAATTAACACTAGTTTAACTGGGATATTTTCAATAACTACCCTATTCCTTTGAAACCCAATAGAATTAATAAACTAGTAAACTCTTACTTAGGGCTTATAAGGGCCTACAGGATAAATCCCCAAGATTGTATGTCCTTAACCAAGGAAATGAATGCAGGAATCCTATCTAAAGATGGTTGGGACTAGGGCTGCTTATATGCTGCTTAGTTACAAATGTATGTTGTCAGGGCATAGCAGTGTATGAGAGGCTTGAGAATCGCTTTTCCTTATATGTTTTTCCTTTGGTCTTATGGAGAAATTATTATTATTTTTAATTAGAGGAAGAAGACTTTATCCTGGATAAACTATTTCCCACATTGCTTTTTTTATTGCATTTTACTAAAAGTTTTCATTTCTAATCATTTGTATAAACAGAAAGGTAGAATAGGAGTCTCAGAGAGGCAGATAGAAGACAGTGGAATAGCTAGATCTTTGTCATGAAATATGTCATTATAGCCAGATACCAAGTATTTATCAAATGTATCAAGTAGTATATATTGGATACGTCTTTGGTCATTTTAAAACTTTAAAAAAAAGTATATATACCTTTGATGCCTGAATGCTTCTAGTGAAGAAAATCAATATTCATACAACTTTAACACAAGTCAGGGCAGAATGGATCATGTTTTCACCAGAAAAATGTTTTTTCTGGTCTGGACTACATTTAGAATTGTACTTTTTGTTGTTGTTGTTTTTTTAACTTAAATCAGGTATAATTGACATAACAGTTTCAGGTGTACAACACAGTGGTTAGACATTTGTATATATTGGGACATGATTACCACATTAAGTCTAGTTAACATTTGTCACCATACAAAGTTAGAAAAAGTTTTTTTTCTTAGCAACTTTCAAATATACAATGTAGTAGTATTAACTATAGTCCCTCTACTATACATTACAGCCCATGGCCTATTTATTTTATTTTATATCTGGAAGTTTGTATCTTTTGACTCTATTCACCCATTTTTCCAAGTCCTCCCCCACCCGACCCCTGGCAACCACCAGTCTGTTCTCTGTATTTATGAGGTTGGTTTTTGTTTTTAATTTTTTAATTCTATATAAAAGAGAGATCATTAAGTCTTTGTCTTTTTCTGTCTGATTTATTTATCTGTTTATCCATCCTTGGACACTTATGTTGTTTCTATATCTTGACTGTTGTAAATAATGCTGCAGTGAACATGGGGGCACACATATCTCTTTAAATTAGTGTTTTCGTTTTCTTCTGTACTTCTTGTTGACTCTACAAAGATAGGGTTCACTGAAGTCATGAGCTCATGGTCAAGGGTGCCAATCTGAATTGTCAAGCAAAGTGAACAACTAATATTGTTTTAAAAAATCTTTTCTCTCTAAATTAGAAAAAATATCACTCTTCAGAGTAATAGTAGTGATACTTTCAAGATAACCTATTGTGAGTTAGCTCAATTATATTTACTGTAATTTTTCTTTTTTAGAATTTCATGTCATCCATTTGCAACAGTCTTTTTGAAGCATTATTTCCTGGCTCTTCCTACCCAACTAGATTTTCAGCTTTAACCATTTTAGGCTCAATAGCTGAAGTTTTTCCTGTGCCAGAAGGTAAGTTTTCAATCATGTTTGGGGAAAGTATTTGTTTTCTTGCAAAACATACTTTTTCAATATTTTGTTTTACTTGAAGTTTCAGTTTGTTGTCTTTTGTTTAGATTCTTATCGAAGGTGTAAGTCTCATTATATAATTCTTATTTGGACATAATTCAATTTGCCAGTAAGGGGCATAAGGGAGAGAAACTTTACAGTGATTGTTATTTGCTGACCCGAAACTAGAGTTTTCATGGATTATGCTTATTATGAGATGAGCTGCTGCCCTCATTCCCTTAATTTGTATGTTGCTATTTTAGGATAGTGCCCAATCTGTTCTCTAAGTTTAAAAAATTAAAATAATAATAGTTTCTCTTACGTATAACATTCCTCAGTGAGTCTCTGTGGTTAAAATGTGGTTTCCCTTATATGCTGTCTGTTTCATAAGTCTGAATCTGGTTTTGGAAAGACAATATAAGGATGTCATTTCCAGGCATTCTGGTTTAATCATACCCTTTGTATCTCCTCTGTGGGGTACTCAACAGGATGAATATTTAACTTCTTTCTTTGCGTTGTTTTATTTTCCTTTTTTTAAAAATATTTATTTATTTATTTTTGGCTGTGTTGTGTCTTCATTAATGCACACAGGCTTTCCCTAGTTGCCGCGAGCGGGGGCTACTCTTCACTGCACTGCATGGGCCCCTCATTGCAGTGGCCTCTCCCGCTGCGGAGCACAGGCTCCAGATGCACGGGCTTCAGCAATTGTGGCTCGCGGGCTCTAGAGCACAGGCTCAGTAGTTGTGTCGCACAGGGCTCAGCTGCTCCGCAGCATGTGGGTTCTTCCCGGACCAGGGCTTGAACCCGTGTCCCCTGCATTGGCAGGCGGATTCCCAACCACTGCACCACCAGGGAAGCCCTTATTTTCCTTTTTGACAAGAAATGATTCTTTTTATCTCCATACATGAATGTATGTGTATTTTAATGATGATTTCTTGTTTGTGCTCAGTCTTGCTTGACGGTGGACGAACAGGAAAATGTACTGCTCTTTTGGAGGGAATGGCCAAAGGACCAGGGAACTTTATAGTTGGACTGTTTTTTTTAGTTTAAATTTTTAGGCAAAGTATAATTTTTTGGCAGTTATTTGCTGTTAATACAGACTTGCTTCATTTGAAGAAAACCAGTTTTTTCAAGTTTTTGTTTTGAAAAAGTTGAAACTAACAGCAAAGTTTCAAGAATAGTTCAGTGAACAAACAAAGTTTCAAGAATAGTTCAGCCATAAACCCTCTACTTAGATTCGTAAGTTATTTTGCAATATTTGCTTTACCTCACTGTTTCTCTCTCATTAATTTTCTTTCTTTAAAAAATTTGTTTTATTTTTGGCTGCGTTGGGTCTTCATTGCTGTGTGCAGGCTTTTCTCTAGTTGCGGAGAGAGGGGGCTACTCTTGGTTGCGGTGTGTGGGCTTCTCATTGCGGTGGCTTCTCTTGTTTTGGAGCATGGGCTCTAGGCGCATGGGCTTCAGTAGTTGTGGCACTCGGGTTCAGTAGTTGTGGCTCGTGGGCCCTAGAGCGCAGACTTAGTAGTTGTGGCGCACGGGCTTAGTTGCTCCGCGGCATGTGGGATCTTCCTGAACCAGGGCTCGAACCCGTGTCCCCTGCATTGGCAGGCGGATTCTTAGCCACTGTGCCACCAGGGAAGCCCTCTCATTAATTTTCTAACCATAACACAATGATCAAATTCAGGAATTAATGTTGATACAATGCTGTTATCTAATATACAATCCATATTCAAATTGTACCAGTTGTCCTAATAAGTGGCTTTTTGTAGAAAAATATTTTTTCCCCACAATCCAGGAACCAGTCTAAGGTCACACATTGCATTTAATTGTTATGCATCTTGAACTTCTTTCAATTTGGAAATTTTCTTATTTCATGACATTAACATTTTGGAAGAATGTATCTCAGTTTGGGTTTGTCTGATTGTTTTCTTATGACTTGTTTCATGTTATGCATTTTTGGCAGGAATACTGCATAGGTGATATAGTTTCTTTCTCAGGGCATGGTAACAGGAGATACATGATGTTAGTTTGTCCCATTATTCTTGATAAATTGGATCACCTGATTAAGTAAGTGTAGTAGGACAAAAAATGACCTCCAAAAGAAACCCGTACCAAATCCTTAGAACTTGTGAGAGTGAACCTTACTTATTTAAACCTTACTTATTGGGCTTCCCTGGTGGTGCAGTGGTTGAGAGTCCGCCTGCCGATGCGGGGGACACAGGTTTGTGCCCTGGTCCGGGAAGATCCCACATGCTGCGGAGTGGCTGGGCCTGTGAGCCATGGCCGCTGAGCCTGCGCATCTGGAGCCTGTGCTCCGCAATGGAAGAGGCCACAACAGTGAGAGGCCCGCGTACCACACACACACACACAAAAATAAATAAATAAATAACACCTTACTTATTTAGGGGTTTTTTAAGATATGATTAAGTTAAAGATCTTAAAATGAGATAATCTTGGATTATCTGGATGGGCCTTAATGCCACTGCAAGTGGCATTGTAAGAGGGAGGCAGAGGGAAATGTGACAAAAAGAAAAGGAGGAGTCATTGTGACAGTGGTGATAGAGATTGGCATGCTGTGGCTATAAGCCAGGGAATGCTGGCAGCCACCAGAAGCTGAAAGAGACGAGGAATGAATTCTCCCTTAGAGACTTGAGAGAGAGCATGGCCCTACAGACACCTTGATTTCAGACTTCTGGCTTCCAGAACTGTGAGAAAATAAATTTATGTGGTTTTAAGCCACCAAGGTCATGGTAATATGTTACAGCATCCACAGAAAATGAATACAGGAATACCCATCAGTTTAGGGAATTTCAGTGGTACTACAACTGAATTTAGAAAATAAGGTTTTACCTGAGAGTGATTGATTATCCATTTAACAAAAAGTTTTCTGTGCATTCCTATATTTATAGTTAACACCTAGCTGTATGGGAAATATCTAGGCTGAATTATACTGGTAATTTTTCAATTGAGAGAATAGTTTAATATATTTAAATATACTTTAAAAGTGAAAAACCTGTGTCATCTTTCTAATGAATGAGTCATGTATAATTGGGCATTGACTGATGGCACAGTAATGATGTTAATTAAACAACTGGGAAGTAATGTAAATAGAGCAAACCATACTGTACCCATTAACTGTAAAGGAGGCTAAAGAAGCATGACTGAAAAATACAGGATAGGAAATGTAAACTCATTCTTCATCTTTATCTCAAGAATACTAATGTAGGTTTTTATATTATTTTATAGAAAGACTGTGATTTGGGATTAGTTAAAATGGCTTTTGCCTTTCCTCAAGTATGTCCTAGTTCAAGAAGAATAAGCCACATACATCTTTCTCATTTGGAATAAAATGTCACAATATTCATGGTGAAAAATTGGATTCCACAATTAGATTAAAAGGGCTTGTTCAGGGCTTCCCTGGTGGCGCAGTGGTTGAGAGTCCGCCTGCCGATGCAGGGGACGCGGGTTCGTGCCCCGGTCCGGGAAGATCCCACGTGTCGCGGAGCGGCTGGGCCCGTGAGCCATGGCCGCTGAGCCTGCGCGTCCGGAGCCTGTGCTCCGCAACGGGAGAGGCCACAACAGTGAGAGGCCCGCGTACCGCAAAAAACAAAACAAAACAAAAAAAAATGGGCTTGTTCAACAAATAATTTATTTAGTGCCAAGGATACACAGTATACAAAACAGAGTGCTTCCCATTTTAGAGCTTAGACTTTAGTGAAGATAGACAGACTAAGTAAGTCAACAAGTGATACGTAGAATTTCAGATGGAGATAAGTAGTATGAAAAAATATTTCAAGAAGAAAAGTGCAGGGAAGTATAGAGTGCCTGGGAGTTTGGGAGTAATAGCTCTTTCATACAATCGTGTCAGAGAAGGCTTCCAATTTGAGCAGAGCTCTTAACTAACCAATGGGTCAAAGGGGAAATTAGAAAATACTTTGAGAGGAAAGAAAACAAAAACACAACTTACCAAAACTTATAGGATGAAGCAAAAGCACTGCTAATAGAGAGATTTATATAACTGTAAATGCCTACATTATGTAAGACAAAAAGATCTCAAATGAATAACCTAACTTTACACCTCATGGAATTAGAAAAAGAAGAGCATACTTACCCCGCAGTTACAGAAAGAAGGAAGTAATAAAGATTAGAATGGAGAGAATGGAGATAAATGAAATAGAGAATAGAAAAACAATACAGAGAATCAGCAAAACCAGAAGTTGTTGTTTTTTTTTAAGATCAACAAAGTTGACAAAGTTTTAGCTATACTAAGAATAAAAAAAAGATGTAAATCACTAAAATCAGAAATAAAATTAGAGATATTTCTGCTGACTTTACAGAAATAAAAAAGGTTATAAGACAGTACTGTGAACAATTATATTGTATTTCTGATAAATTAGGTAACCTACATGAAATGGACAAATTCCTAGTAATATACAAATTGCTGACTCAAGAAGTAGAAAATTTGAAAAGACCTATAACAAATAAAGAGATGGAGTCAAAAGCCTCTCAAAAGAAAAGCTCTCAGCAAAGAAAAGTCCAAGGGGAGTGGCTTCATTGGTATATTCTGCCAAACATTTAAAGAAGAATTAATGCCGTTCCTTCTCAAACTTCAAAAAAATTGGAGGAAGGAACATTTCCTAACTCATTCTATGAAGCCAGCATCACTCTGATACCACAAGAAAACTACAGCTGTATCTTATATAAATATAGGTGCAGAAATTCTCAAGAAAATGCTAGAAAACCAAATCCAACAGCATATTAAAAGTATTATATACCATGACTAAGTAAGTGGAATTTATCCCAGGAACACAAGGGTGTTTCAGCATAAGAAAATATAGTAAATGTAATGCACTACATTAGAACAAAAGAAAAAAAAAACATGATAATCTCAATGGAGAAAAAGTATTGACAAAATTCCACACCCTTTTAGACAAATAAACACTTAGCAAACTAGGAATAGAAGAGAACTTCCTCATTATGATAAAGGACACTCATGAAAAGCCCATAGACAACACCATATTCAATGGTGAAAGACCAAAAGTTCCTCCCCTATGATCAGGAGCAAGACACAGATGCTTACTTTCACTGCTGCTATTCACCGTTGTACCAGAAGTTTTAGCCAGAGGAATTAGGTAAGAAAAAGAAATGAAAGGTGTCCGAATTGGAAAAGAAGAGGCAGATTTGAGCAGAGGTGTGATTGAAGTGACAAAAACTTCATTTGCTTGCCCTATGAATTTCACAGGGTTGGACTAACTTGCGAGTTAAGATTAAATGAATTCACATGCTGATTTATATTGAGCAACATTCCTCTAATTAAGCATAGAAATGTTTTCAGGTATTACGAGGGGTTAATTCATTAAATGTTAAAGGTTCTTCACATCCTGCTATGAAATCCTTATTCCCATAGGTTTACTCTTAGCCTTAAGAATTAAATAGATTTGGTGACTGTCATCATTCTTTAGTGATAGTTTTTCTGTTAATTTCTTTGTTGGTTGAAAGTCATCTTTTTTTGAGAAGAGCTTTTGGGAAAATGTAGTTCTTAATTTCTTGCACATTCAAAAATGTTTATATTGCTGTTATACTTGATACTGGAATGGGATTTTGATATGTAGATTTTCATCACCCCTTTTCTCCCTAAGGATTTGGTAAGCATTGCTCCACTCTCTTCTAGCACTACATACTGCTGTGGCAAAGAGTGAAGCCAGCCTGATTTTTTCCACGTTGTAGATGAATTGAACTTTTTGCCTAAATGGCAAAAAGATTCCTTCTTTACTGTTGATGCCCAGGAATGGTATTAGGATATGTCTTTTTTTTTTTCAATAAATATAATCGTTTATTTCAATGGTTAATAATGTAAATGTTACTTTAAAAAAATCAACCTGTTCACACATTTGTATATTAAACACTGAAATGATTATTCCATATTGATAGTAATTTTAACCTTTTTTTTTTTTGTAACAGTCAATCTTTATTAAAAAAAAAACTGGGGCTTCCCTGGTGGCGCAGTGGTTGAGAGTCCACCTGCCAATGCAGGGGACACGGGTTCATGCCCCGGTCTGGGAAGATCCCACATGCCGCGGAGCGGCTGGGCCTGTGAGCCATGGCCGCTGAGCCTGAGCGTCCGGAGCCTGTGCTCCGCAACGGGAGAGGCCAGAACAGTGAGAGGCCCACGTACCGCAAAAAAAAAACAAACAACAACAACAAAAAAAACAAAGAAACAAACAAAAAAAAATTGGCGGTAATATTTTTATAATAGACTATGGGCAATGCAGATACCTCAACTTATCCATCAATTATGTTTATCTGTGTTATAATAGGAAATTCACAGAGTAATCAACCTACTCGGGTATTTATTTGAGGGAGACCTAACATTCTGGGGTTTTTTTTTTTTTTTTTTTTTTGCGGTACACGGGCCCCTCTCCTGCCGCGGAGCACAGGCTCTGGACACGCAGGCCCAGCGGCCATGGCTCACGGGCCCAGCCGCTCCACGGCACGTGGGATTCTCCCGGACCGGGGCACGAACCCACGTCCCCTGCATCGGCAGGCGGACCCTCAACCACTGCACCACCAGGGAAGCCCACATTCTGTTTTGTTTACATCACTGCCTCCTCTTCCATCCTCCACTCTGATTCTTTCAGTCAACCAAACCTAAGTGCAAGTAATACATGTAGTTGAATGGATGCCTAGGGAAAACTACATATTTGAATAAGATTCAAATCAAACAGGCAGATTTTTAAATTATTTAAAGGATATGTCATTGTATTGATTATTCTATGTCAGTTCACCTAAGACATGGTAGGCCTTTGGATTGTAGGATAAGAAAGTTTATGAAGGTTTTTTTAAAAGATGTATTCCTGAATTTATTTGTTTGTACTTGTTTATTTGAAAAATAACTTAGGTATCTTGTATAATAATATATAACTTTTTGAAAGAGAATGAAATAGTTTTAAACAAATCTTTAAAAACTACTTATTTCCTTTCGTTTGTCTCTAGGTATTTTTTGATTTCTTCAGTGATCCATTGGTTGTTTAGTAGCATATTGTTTAGCCTCTATGTGTTTGAATTTTGCAGTGTTTTTCTTGTAGTTGATCTCTAGCCTTATAACGTTGTGGTCAGAAAAGATGCTTGATATGATTTCAGTTTTCTTAAATTTACCAAGGCTTGCTTTGTGGCCTAGCATGTAATTTATCCTGGAGAATGTTCCATGTACTCTTGAAAAGAATGTGGACTCTGCTTCTTTCGGATGGAATGCTCTTTAAATATCAATGAAGTCCATGTGGTCTAATGTGTCATTTAAGTCCTGTGTTTCCTTATTGATTTTCTTTCTGGATAATCTGTCCATTGATGTAAGTGAGGTGTTAAAGTCCCCCACTATTGTTGTGTTACTGCCAATTTCTCCTTTTATGTCTGTTAACATTTGCCTTATATATTGAGGTGCTCCAATATTGGGTGCATATATATTTACCGTTGTTATATCTCCTTCTTGGATTGATCCTTTGATCATTATGTAGTGTCCTTCTTTGTCTCTTGTGACAGTCTTTATTTTAAAGTCTATTTTATCTGATGCTAGTATTGCTACTCTGGCTTTCTTTTGATTTCCATTCATGTGGAATACGTTTTTCTATCCCCTCACTTTCAGTCTGTATGTGTCTCTAGATCTGTATGAGTTTCTCATAGGCAGCATATATATGGGTCCTGTTTTTGTATCCATTCAGCCAGTCTGTGTCTTTTGGTTCGAGCATTTAGTCCATTTACATTTAAGGTAATTATTGATATGTTCTTATTGCCATTTTATTAATTGTTTTGGATTTGTTTTTGTAGGTCTTATTTTCCCCCCTTTTGTTTTTATGGTAAAACTTTTATGATAAAAACTCTTCAGAAAGTAGGCATAGAGAGAACATACCTCAACATAATAAAGGCCATATATGATGGACCCACAGCTAACATCATACTCAATGGTGAAACGCAAAAAGCATTTCCTCTAAGATCAGGAGCAAGACAAGGATGCCCACTCTCGCCACTTTTATTCAACATAGTTTTGGAAGTCCTAGCCACAGCAGTCAGAAAAAGAAAAAGAAATAAAAGGAATCCAAATTGGAAAAGAAGTAAGACTGCTACTGTTTGCAGATGACATGTTGCTATACATAGAAAATCCTAAAGATGCTACCTGAAAACTGCTAGAGCTCATCAATGAATTTGGTAAAGTTGCAGGATACAAAATTAATATACAGAAATCTGTTGTATTTCTATACACAGTGAAATATCAGAAAGAGAAATTAAGGAAACAATCCCATTTATCATTGTATCAAAAAGGGTAAAATACCTAGGAATAAACCTACCTAAGTGGGCAAAAGACCTATACCCCCAAAAACTGTAAGACACTGATGAAAGAAATTGAAGATGACACAAACTGATGGAAAGATACACCATGTTCTTGGATTGGAAGAATGAATAATGTTGAAATGACCATAATACCCAAGGCAGTCTACAGATTCAGTACAATCCCTACCAAATTACCAATGGCATTTTTCACAGTACTAGAATAAAAAATTTTTAAGTTTGTATGAAAACACGAAAGACCCCCGAACAGCCAAAACAATCTTGAGAAAGAAGAATAGAGCTGGAGGAATCACTTTTCCTGACTTCAGACTATACTACAAAGCTACAGTCATCAAAAAAGTATGGTACTGGCACAAAAACAGACACATAGATCAATGGAACAGGATAAAAAGCCCAGAAATAAACTGATTCACTTATGGTCAGTTAATCTGCAACAAAGGAGGCAAGAATATACAGTGGAGAAAAGACATTCTCTTCAATAAGTGGTGCTGGGAAAACTGGACAGCTACACGTAAAAGAAAGAAATTAGAACATTCTCTAACACCATATACAAAAATAAACTCAAAATGGATTAAAAACCTAAATATAAGACTGGATACTATAAAACTCTTAGAGGAAAGCATTAGCAGAACACTCTTTGACATAAATTGCAGCGATATTTTATGGGTCCATCTCCTAGAGTAATGGAAATAAAAACAAATAAACAAATGGAACCTATTTAAACTTAAAAGCTTTTACACAACAAAGGAAACCACAAACAAAATGAAAGGACAACTTACAGACTGGGAGAAAATATTTGCAAACGATGCTACAGCCAAGGGATTAATTTCCAAAATATACAAACAGCTCATATAGCTTAATATCAAAAAAACAAACAACTCAATCAAAAAATGGGCAGAAGACCTAAATAGACATTTCTTCAAAGAAGACATACAGATGGCCAACTGACACATGAAAAGATTCTCAGTGTCACTAATTATTAGAGGAATGCAAATCATAACTACAATGAGGGCTTCCCTGGTGGCGCAGGGGTTGAGAGTCTGCCTGCCGATGTAGGCGACACGGGTTCGTGCCCCGGTCCAGGAAGATGCTGCGGAGTGGCTGGGCCTGTGAGTCATGGCCGCTGAGCCTGCACGTCCGGAGCCTGTGCTCCGCAACAGGAGAGACCACAACAGTGAGAGGCCTGCGTACCGCAAACAGCAACAACAGCAACAACAACAACAAAAAAAACTACGATGAGCAGGAATTCCCTGGCAGTCCAGTGGTTAAGACTCTGCGCCTCCACTGCAGGGGGCCTGGGTTCGATCCCACCTCAGGGAACTAAGATCCTGCAAGCCCAGGATTTTTTTTGGTGTGGCAAAAAAAACTACTACAATGAGGTATCACCTAACACCAGTTAGAATGGCCATCATTAAAAGGTCTACAGATAATGAATGCTGGAGAGAGTGTGGAGAAAAAGGAACCCTCCTATACTGTTGGTGGGAATATAAATTGGTGCAGCCACTATGGAGAACAGTATGGAGATTCCTTAAAAAACTAAAAATAGACCTACCATATGATCCTGCAATCCCACTCCTGGGTATATATCGGGAAGTGACAAAAACTCTAATTCAAAAAGATACATACACCTCAGTGTTCACAGCAGTACTGTTTACAATAACAAGACTTGGAAACAACCTAAATGCCCATTAACGAATGAATAAAGAAGATGTGGTGTGTGTGTACATAGACATACACACACACACACACACACACACACACACACACACACACACACACA